>NC_044044.1:23368224-23668224 GCF_901765095.1 Microcaecilia unicolor | reverse complement strand
GAGTACTTTTATCATTTTTTTAAATTTTATTTATAAGAATTTAATTTTACAAGCACTGAAATAACTTGCCAGAAATACAGACAAAATAATACAAGAATTATTTAAATCAGGTAATTATAAACTCTTCCTTAGACCACAAAATAGGGAGAGTGAAACAAGACAAGGAGATCAATTAAACAACAGTAAACAAAGAAAACGTGGTATTAACCTGATTATCCCCAGTTATTTATTATCTGAATCATTATTCCACCTTGATCGTCTGGTTGGCTTCTTCAGACCCAAAAATACGATACCAAATTGTGAATTGAGTACTTTTTTATAATTTTATCATTAATGTTTATATTTGTGAATACACAAATTAAAGATTGCAAGTGGAGGAGCAGCTTCATGGTCAGTGCAACTGGCTTTGATCCTGGCAACCTGGGTTCAATTCCTACTGCAGCTCCTTGTGACCTTAGGCAAGTCACTTTAAACCCTCCCATTGCCCCAGGTACAAAACCACTTAGGGGTCCTTTTACAAAGGCACCCTGAAAAATGGCCTGCGGTAGTGTAGGCTTGGGTTTTGGGCGCATGCAGAATCATTTTTCGGCACACCTGTAAAAAAATGCGCTTTTTTTGCCGAAAATGGACGTATGGCAAAATCAAAAGTGCCACCACATGTCCATTTTGGGTCTGAGACCTTACCACCAGTCATTGACCTAGTGGTTAAGAATTTGAGCCGTAAAGACCTACGCACGTCAGATTCCACTTGGCGTGTGTTCCGCTTCGCGTGCCAGAAAATAAAAGATATTTCTCGGACGTGCATAGCGGATTTGTGCCAAAATTGAAATTACCGCAAGGGCTACACGGTAACCGGGCGGTAACTCCAATTTTGCACGCATTGGGTGCACGTAGGCGCCTACACGGCTTAGTAAAAGGGGCATTAAGATTGCGAGCTTGCTAGGGACAGAGAAAGCACCTGCATACAATGCTGTTCAATCAAACTCAAGCTACATAAATTGCTTTGTATGTCTGTAGTGCTATTAAAAAAATAAATATTGTCATGAAAGAAATCCGACCTTCAAACTTTTAACAAATGCTTGTACTTCCTTAAACTTTTGTCTTACCTAAAAGCCTAGACCAAATCAATTCCAGATATTAAAAACTAAAGACTTGTCACAAAGAAAACAAAGTTACTCATGACTCAGAACGTTAGTTGGCAGTCGTCAGAGTGCTGTTCTCTGTGAATTCCCTCCTGATCCATATATCAGGTCCCCGAAGTTTTGACGATCTCTATTAACTGGGCAATGTGAAATATAGAAGTCTTTCTGGATGAAGTGGCTTATTGTCTCTGGAATTCAACCTGTAAGTCAATGCAAACTCATCTTTTGGTTAATTAGTTATTTCTTTATAAATTATATACGTGTGACTTCATTTAGCTACAGATATCAAGAAGGAATGCAGGAAAATTCAAGTAAGAAATTACTTCTTATATGCCACTAGTAAAAAAAGGCCCGTGTCTCACACAAATGAAACGGGCTCTAGCAAGATTTTCCTCGGAGTGTGTATGTTTGAGAGAGTGTATGTGAGAGTGACTGTGTGTGTGAGAGAGAGTGAATGTGCGAGTGTGTGTGTGTGTGTGTGTGAGAGAGAGAGAGAGTGAGTCTGGGTGCGAGTGTGTGTGTGTGAGAGAGAGTGTGTGTGTGAGAATGAGAGTGTGTGCGCATGTGAGAGACAGTGTGAGAGTGTGTGTTTCACACAGATACAGTGTGTGCGAGAGAGAGAGTGTGTGTGAGACACAGACTCTCTGTGAGACTGAGTGTATGAGACCAAGAAAGTGTGAGTGACTGTGTGACACATAGAGAGTGAATGTGATACAGTGTGTGAGTGAGAAAGACATTGACTGTGAGAGTGAGAGAGTGTGTGTGTGACAGTGATACCTCCCCACCCTCTCTGGTGTCAGGCCCCCCTCCCTCTCTCTCTCTCTGGTGTCTGAGTGTTACTGTGCAGGACGCTGAGCTCTGGCTGTGCTTCAATGAACTGACCAATCCTATTTAATAGAATGCACCTCCAACATTCTGAAGCTGAGAAACCTCATGTGGTTGGTCACTTCTGCTTGTGACGAACCCAGAAGTACGTGATGTCAATTCAGGAGATGGATACAGAGAGCAGGAATGCCTCAGCCATGCAGTCAGCGTCAGAATGTTGGAGGTGCGTTTTATTATATAGGATGTTAAAATCACTGATAATGCATAGAAAATGAATCTATTTCTAAGAAATATCCAACTGTAGTTATGAGATTTAATAGTTATATAATGCAAAAATTAAAGTAAAATTTGTACTTAGCATATAGATATACAGTAATACCTCGGTTTTCGTTGACTTTGGTTATCGCCGGTTTCGGTTTTCGTCGATTTTTTTCTGCAAAAAATTTGTCTCAGTTTTCGTAGGTTGCCTCGGATTTCGTCGGCGTGCCCACGTGACCTCGCTGCTAATTTTGCGAAAACAAAGGGCGATCCACGCGTTCTGCTCAGTACTAATACTACAATTACATGTAAGTGATTACCGCGTATACAGTATTCAGTGTAATGTGGGGTTTTTTTTGCGTTTTTCAGTTTCAAATCTCATTGCCTCAGTTTTTGTCGGTTTCGGATTTTGCCGATTGTTTTCGGACAGATTATCGACGAAAACTGAAGTATCATTGTATTAAAAGTGAGTTAAGCAATTAGAACTAACATTTGCAAATGTATCTATCCTTCGATAGCATTTTAAAAAAATCAAACATATAAATGGCAAGTGACCGACTCACCTGCAAATGCGCAGTAGAGTCGGAACGCTGAGAGTGTAGAAGTCCAAGCCCCGCCTCCACCAGCAGTACAGCCCAATAGGGAGGAGGGCTTGGACATGGGCGTGGAAATCGGAGGAGGAGGGAGCAGAGAGGGAAGGAGGGGGCGGAACTGAGGGAAACAGACGCGGCGATGGAGAACTGATGACACAACGACGGCGGAAAGAGGGGGGGCGACGGCAAAATGGCGGCGGTGGGGACGGCAGTGCACAGGAGGTCATAATCGCGGTGGATGGGAGCCCGAGGATGGAGGGTAGGGGAGAGAACAGTTGATGGACACGGGTGGATAGAGAGGATGGGACAAGGGAGAGGAGGGTTGCTGGATATGGGGGGAGGGCAGGGGAGAGAGCAGGGTTGGTGGATGGGTGGAGTAGGTATTATGATGCACGAGTTGAATGAGTTCTCAAATGAAAACTGGGTAGGAAATTTCTCTTTGAGAATTTGCTAAACTTAACTTGGTTCAAATCTGCCCATGTACCTTCTTACTAAGGGGTCCTTTTACAAGACACAATAGTGTTTTTTTAAGTGTGCTAAACGCTAGAGACACCTATAGGAATATATGGGCATCTCTGTGCTAAAAACGCTAGTGTGCCTTTGTAAAAGGACCCCTCAATTATTTACATATTAATGTCAGGTATTTACAGAGTTGGGGCACATGTCAAAGTTATATCCAGTTATTGGCGATATTCAGTCTACTAACTGGATAGCGCAGCTGAATTTGTTCAAAAGGCAATCAATAAATCCTAATAAGTAAATAAATAAAAAAAATATTCAAGGTTGGGATAGAAAAAAGGTTGTCCTAACTTGACTCAGTAGCTACCTCGATATCAGCCTGAACATCACTGCTATCTGGATAACATCAATGGTCGGCACAAAATCTGGGTTTTGGATGCTGGGCACTATCTGGATTCTGATGGCAAATATCCAACTTTAATTCAGCCAGAGCAGCTGGAGGTTGAAGAAAATGCTGAACACTGTAACTGAATACTGAACTGTAAATTTGCACCTTAAATTTAAGAAGAAATCATGCTAATTTAGGTCTTGTTTTGCGGGCTTAATTACTGTCAGTTCATGTTATGCAGCTACTTTTCATCCATCCATCCACATGGATGTTAAATAAACCTGTTTTTTTTACCCATCGTTTTGTCTTTTATAAGTGAGACCTTTATTTTGCATGCACTAAGCATATTGCATAATACGCACATAGGTCCCCCTAATTGTATATCGTGCACCCAGTGGCGATCCTAGGTTGGCTGCCACCCGGGGCTGATCGCCGCTGCACACCCCCCCTCCCCGGGCGCAGCGACGTCAGACTCCGAAAGGAGCAGCAGCTTTGAACAGCACGGACTCCGGAGGACGAAAAAGAACTTTAAAAAGACCTCTGCTCGGCTGGCGGGGGTTGGGGTCCTCCGCCAGCCGAAGGAATATTTTTAAAGGCAGCGGCAGGAGGAAGCGGACCTCGGCTGACGGGGGTTGGGGTCCCCCGCCAGCAAAGGTAGGTGACGGCGGTGAGGGGGGGTCCAGGGCGAAATCTGCGGGGGCCCAGGCCCCCGTGGCCCCACGCAGATACGCCCCTGGCAGAGAGCAGCCGCACGTTTGTCGGCTCCACTTGCTCCCTGTGCCCCGGAACAGGAGGTAACCTGTTCCGGGACAGAGGGAGCAGGGAACCAGCAGAGCCGACAGGTGCGCAGCTGCTCTCTGCACCCTCCAGCAGTGTGCACCTGGGGCGGACCGCCCCCACCACTCTGCTCCTGGTACGCCACTGTGCGCACCAAAAGATAGGCGCCAAGGGCTAGCTTCGATAAAACAGCGCCTAAAAAAATCAGCACTGAAAAAACCACTTAAGCGGTATTCTATAAGCTGCACTTAAAATTAGGCACAGTTTATAGAATAGCGCTTAAGTGCCATGGTCATGCTGTAAACGGGCCCGCGATTCCAGTATGTGGGGGTAGGACGCCGCCTCCCCTGCATAGACAGATCTCCACAAATAGCCAACAGTGGATACTTTCAATTAGGCTTTTATTTTCCAAAATAATGACAAACACTTCCGTCCAGAGCCCTGGGCTGGGCTGCCTCCTTAACGTACAATTCACCAAACACAAAGTATCTGCCCCCCTTTCTGCAGGGCTGCAATAGTCCTTTGAAAATCCTTCCTTTTCAAAGTCCATAGCAAAGTCAATACTTGCCTCCCAGCAGGATTTTCCCCCCTTCCCCCAAAAAAGTCTTTCAATTTCCACAGAGTTTCCAAGCTAATCAGGGTAAGCTGGAGGAATCAGGTCTGTAATTCTTCCAGCAACCTCCCCCCAACATTAAGGGTTTTCCCACAGCAAACAGGCCTAACCCAAGAGAAAACAGGCTGTAAGCAGGATTTTCCTCAAAATAAAGTTCAAACAATACAGAGTTTCAAACCTTCAGGTGCTGCCCTCCCCAGGGCTCTCAAGCTCCCATTCCATTCTGATTTCTTCCCCTGGCTCAGCCGCCTTAGCCCCCTCGTCCACCCAATCCTCCTCCTGCTTCTCACCCCACCCTTCCCCTTTACAGGTGGGTGGTATGATATACTGATTGTGGGTCCAAGGGAGCTGGGCTCCTTCATTCTCCCTCCCTCTTGTGGTCAGAGAAGATATATGGCCGGCTTGCCTATTCCCGGGGCTCTCATTGCTGGGACTGGCAATGCATTCTTGGAGATGTAGTTTAGGGTTTTGCTGCTTCATTCTAACCCTCTGGGATGTAGCCTTGTCACAATGCGTAAATTTAGGCAGGTCCATTTGCATCAACAAAAGCTTGGTGCAAATGCCAATGCTTAACCCTTTATTCTATAATTGCATGTGTAACTGGAATCCATGCCCACACTGTGCCCTGAAACACCCATGAAACTTTTCACATCCCATTTTCCTGGACATGCATAAATTTTAGGCAGATATCACGCATCTAAGTTTACATGTATGCATCTTCGTGATTTCATTCAACAATTGCTTATTAAAAAGCCAATTATTGGCACCCATTGGCTCATGATTCAATTAAGATGTGCATACATTTTGGATGAGCAACCAAATTTGCACTCACATTTCAAGGCATGTTTTTGAGAATTAGGGGGGCAATTGTATAAGTGACACCTGCACTGGGATAGAAGTTAGTTATTAATTTAGTGCTTGCATGTAGCTGCAAGGATGATGTTAACGTGGGAGGAGAATGGTTGGGTCATGGATGTGCCAACCATCATTTGTTTTACAGAATAATGTCAGTTGTGTGTACAATGTTCCACATTTAGGTGCAAATAGTTATAAGGTATACGTAGTTGTGCCTAAATATAAACATCTTATTACCAACTTACAGATATGGGGAGCAACTTTGATGTTAAAGAATACAAGTTTAGCATCAGATTTTTGGTGACTAACTTTGAGCAATCTTTATAAACACACCTTCACGATACACTGTAAAATCTACTTTTTATTGCAGTTACAATGGCTATATCTCTGTTTCTTAGTAACCCAACAGGTTATGAAGACTGAAGCAATGGAGAAAGAAAATGAAACATCGACGTCAACGTTTGTTCTTCTGATATTCTCTGAACATTCTCATCAACAGTTTCTCATTTCGGTAATGGTTCTACTGATCTTCCTCATCTCCGTGTTGGGAAACTTCGGATTTTTAATATTAATGTCCTCTGACCGTCGTCTCCACAAACCCATGTACTTCTTCCTCTGCAACTTGTCCTTCTTGGATATCTGCAACAGCACAGTCACACTCTCAACATTGCTAGACAATCTTTTTACTGGAAACACATGCATTTCCTTTTCTTTATGCATGACACAGCTTTACTTTTTCATGATCTTTATAAGCACAGAATTCTTTCTTCTCACCACCATGGCCTATGATCGCTATGTTGCGATCTGCCACCCCTTACACTATACACTCATGATGAACAAGAAGATATGCAGCTCACTCATCGCTGCTTCCTGGATAGCTGGAGCTCTGGATTCAGTTCCTATAGAAGTTTCAGTATCTCAGTTCTTGTTCTGCGGTTCCAAAGAGATTAATCATTTCTTCTGTGACCTCAATGCCCTGATACAACTCTCCTGCAGTGACTTGTATAGCCTTGGACTTGTTGTACTTTATGAAGGGGTGTTTGTGATGTTTTCATGCTTTATACTAATCTTGGTATCATATATCTCTATCATCAAATCCATTCTGAAAATCCAAACTACAGAAGGGAGAAAGAAGGCTTTCTCAACCTGTTCTTCCCACCTCATCGTGGTTAGTATCTTCTGTGCAGCTCTGAGCTGTATGTATCTGAGACCACCTTCCATGTACTCACCAACCTTAGATAAGCTGTTCTCCTTTCTTTACACAGTTTTAATTCCAATGTTAAATCCCATAATTTATAGTCTGAGAAATCAAGAAGTAAAACATGCCCTAAAAAAATTCAGATTAGGCAAACAGTAATGAAGAACCAAGGAATTTTGTATTGCTTTCACAATATCTTCTGATATTTCTTCTGTCTTGGACTGCAAATCAGGATCCTTAAGAATATAGGCTTATTTTCTGTATATGTGTTTGTTTCTTCATCTTTTTCTGCTACTGTTTCTTCTTCTATTTTATTCTTACTTCTAGATCAGGGATTCTCAACTTAATCTTCAGGGCTCCCTCATCCAGTCTAGTTTTCAAAATATCCACAATAAAAATGCAGAGACGTATCTGCAAACAGTTTCCCTGCATTATGCAAATTCATCTCATGCATATTTCTTGTGCATATCCTGAAGCCCAAATGCCGGGCTGTGTCCCAGAACCTGTTTTTGATAACTAATGTTAAAGATTAATGAGTATCCCCAGCAACCACCCCCTACTCCAGGAACTTCTCCCTCCTATTTAGGAGGTGCTAGGTGGACCCTCAATGGAAGTTAGAGAGTGGTATTTACTGTGCGTTACCTGCAATATGCTTTCCATGCACATTCCTCTCTGCAAGCCCCTCCCCCTAACACCAAATGCCCTTGACTAGTAGAAGCTGTCAAAATAATGTAAAACTCATCACTATTCTGGTGTGGTAGTAGCTACCATGTACTAAATCATGCATTAAGGGGCAATTCTATAAAAGTAGAGCCAAGAGGTAGATGCCACTTAGGTATGCCAAAGGTAACATGGAGGGTCATAATCGAACAGGGCGTCCTCGCAGGACGGCCCCGCGAAGGGGCAGGGAAACCCGTATTATAGAAACAAGATGGGCGTCCATCTTTCGTTTCGATAATACGGTCGGGGACGATCATATCTCAACATATAGATCGACCTTAGAGATGGTCGACCTAAATGTTGAGATGGTTGACCTTAGAGATGGTCGTCAAAATTTTTTTTTAAGTTTTTTTTTGGGGGGGGGTTGGTGACCATTGGGGGAGTAAGGGGAGGTCATCCTCGCTTCCCTCCGGTGGTCATCTGGTCAGTTCGGGCACCTTTTCACAGATTGGTTACAAGAAAAAAATGGACCAAGTAAAGTCGGCCAAGTGCTCATCAGGGACGCCCTTCTTTTTTCCATTATCGGCCAAGGACGCCCATCTCTTAATCATGCCCCAGTCCCGCCTTTGCTACAGTGCCGACACACTTCCGGGAACTTTGGTCATTTCCGTGATGGGAAGCAGTTGAGGACGCCCAAAATTGGCTTTCGATTATGCCGATTTGGGTGACCCTGAGAGAAGCATGCCCATCTCCCGATTTGTGTCGGAAGATGGGCGCCCTTCTCTTTCGAAAATAAGCCTGATTATTTGTCAGGCATGTGCCTATGTGCACTAGGCACTATTTTATAAGGTAGCACCTAAGTACCATAGCACCTAACTACAACGGGTGTATATCCCCCCAGATTCTATATATAGTGCTGAGATTTCCATGTGGCATTTGAAGTGTATTCCATAACAATGCACATAACCTAATTGGTTAACAAGGTTATCAGTGCTGATAATTTCTGATAATATCTGATAGTTTCTGATAATGCCTGGGCTCTAACTGGTAGAATTCAATTCCCAAGGACACAAGAAGCATTATAAACTATATTCAGAAAAGAATTAAAAACCTACTTTTTCAAGAAATATTATGATTAATTATATGTGTTACTGATGTTCTCTAGTGCTTTGTAATTGTAGAACATTACTGTAATTTCTCTTAGTTGTTAACTGGAAGCCACATTGAACCGAAACTTTGTAAGATATAAGAATGAATAAATAAATAAATATTAGGTGTTAATAAACAATTATAAGCACTAATTGGCATTCAATAGAATTTATTCTGCAAAGCGGTGCACGTAAATTCTAATGCGTGCTGCCAAAAAGGGGCATGGCTATGGGCATGGAATGGGCAGATTGTGGGTGTTCCAAAAACTATGCGCAGGGTTATACAATATACTTGCTCTACGCCTAACTTTGGCACCAGTATATACACCAAGTTCTTCTTGGTGTAAATGGATGTGACTGGAGTTAGCCACTGTTATGGACATTATCCAGCTTATAATCGAACGAGAAAAACGCCCAAGTTCCGACCTAAATCGGGAGATGGGCGTTTATCTCACAAAAACGAATAACGCGGTATAATCAAAAGCCGAATTTGGGACGCTTTCAACTGCACTCCGTCGCGGATGCGGACAAAGTTGACGGGGGCGTGTCGAAGGCGTGTCGAAGGCGGAACTGGGGCGTGGTTATCGGGCGAACAGAGATGGGCGCCCTTTCGCCGATAATGGAAGAAAAATATGCGATTTTAGCGAGAATTTAGGGCACTTTTCCTGGACCCTGTTTTTCCACGAATAAGGCCCCAAAAAGTGCCCTAAATGACCAGATGACCACTGGAGGGAATCGGGGATGACCTCCCCTGACTTCCCCAGTGGTCACAAACCCCCTCCCAGCACAAAATATGACGTTTCACAACTTTTTATTTTCACCCTCAAATGTCATACCCACCTCCCTGGCAGCAGTATGCAGGTTACTGGAGCACTTATTAGGGGGTGCAGTGGACTTCAGGCAGGTGGACCCAGGCCCATCCCCCCCCTACCTGTTACAATTGTGCTGCTTAATGCGTTAGTCGTCCAACCCCCCCAAACCCACTGTACCCACATGTAGGTGCCCCCCCTTCACCCCTTAGGGCTATAGTAATGGTGTAGACTTGTGGGCAGTGGGTTTTGAGGGGGATTTGGGAGGCTCAACACACAAGGGAAGGGTGCTATGCACCTGGGAGCTCTTTTACCTTTTTGTTTTGTTTTGTAAAAGTGCCCCCTAGGGTGCCCGGTTGGTGTTCTGGCATGTGAGGGGGACTAGTGCACTACGAATCATGGCCCCTCCCACGAACAAATGCCTTGGATGTATTCGTTTTTGAGCTGGGCGCTTTCATTTTCCATTATCACTGAATAACAAAAACGCCCAGCTCACAAAGTAGCGAATAACATATGGGCGTCTATTTTTTTCGAAAATACGGTTGGCTCCGCCCCTTCACGGACCCGTTCTCGGAGATAAACGCCCATGGAGATAGGCGTTTTCGTTCGATTATGCCCCTCTATGTATCCTATTTAATAATTCTCACCTCCAACGTTCTATTGGTATTGCTGCCTGTGCTCGTGACTTCTTCGGAGTTGGTCTGCTAGGCTCCGTAACACAGGCTGACGTCACCGGAAAGGAGACACCAGATTGGCTAGCAGAGGGAAGAGGGGAGGAGCTTCGAAGACAGGAGTGGCGAATTCGGATGCATCAGGGCCGGAGGGAGGAGACGAGGAAAGGAGACACCAGATTGGCTAGCAGAGGGAAGAGGGGAGGAGCCGCGATGACAGGAGCAGCGAATCCGGACGAGTCGGGGCCGACCCTGGAGCTTGGAGAGAGGGGGTGGGTAATGGAGGGGGGAAAGGGGTGGGTTGGGGATGGGGTGGGTTAGGGAAGGGGGGAAGGGGGTGGGTTAGGGAGGGGAGGGGGTTGGGGAGGGAGGGGGAAGGGCACACACTCTCAATCTCACACACACACTCTCTCTCAGTCACACTCACTCTCTGTGCACATCTCTATTTTGCTCCATGGGAGGAAAGTTGAAAGTTCTTGCAAAGCAGAAATTTGACATGACTGTGTGTTTATAATGACTCGGGGTAAATCTTGAAAAAGTATCATTAGAGAAAGTAATTACGGACAGAAAAGAGTATGCAAGAAGGACCTCCAGTGATCTGCTTTTCTGACTCAGAAAGGTGTGGGCATTTGACCATTTCTACTCCCAACCACCCTGTGGTGTATATGCACTGCACTGGTTGTACCACACAGTTTATTGCTTCCTTTAAGCTCACAGGCATCTCTACACACAAGCTTCAGAATGGTTCCAGTGGTCTTTGGCTATGATAGCAATTTCATTGGCAGCATTTCCTTGTTCCTGGGAAACACAATGCAATGAATTCCAGAGTTTTAATAACACGCAGAGTGAAGAAAAATTTTTTCCAATTCATTTTAAATGTACTACTTTGTAGCTTCATCGCATGACCCCTAGTCCTAGTATTTTTGGATAGAGTAAACAGACGCTGTTCCACTCCACTCATTATTTTATAGACCTCTATTATATCTCCCCTCAGCCGTCTTTTCTCCAAGCTGAAGAGCCCTAGCCATTTCAGCCTTTCCTCATAGGGAAGTCGTCCCATCCCCTTTATCATTTTTGTCATCCTTCTCTGTACCTTTTATAATTCCACTATTGGGCTCATTTTCGAAAGAGAAGGACACTCATCTTTCGACACAAATCAGAAGATGGACGTCCTTCTCACAGGGTCATCCAAATCGGTATAATCGAAAGCCGATTTTGGATGTCCCCAACTGCTTTCCATCGCAGGGGTGTGTCAAGGGGGTGTGTCGGAGGCGTAGCAAAGGTGGGATTTGGGCGTGCCTAACACTAGGATGTCCTCGACCCATAATCGAAAGAAACAAGGACGTCCCTGACGAACACTTGGACAACTTTACCTTGTCTTGTTTTTCTTACGACCAAGGCACAAAAAGGTGCCCGAACTGACCAGATGACCACCGGAGAGAACGGCAGATGACCTCCCCTTACTCCCCCAGTAGTCACTAACCCCCTCCCACCCTCAAAACCTATCTTCCAAATATTGATTGCCAGCCTCAGATGTCATACTCGGCTCCATTACAGCAGTATGCAGGTCCCTGGAGCAGTTTTAGTGGGTGCAGTGCACTTCAGGCAGGCGGACCCATCCCCACCCCCCCCCCCTACCTGTTATATATCACTCAAATCTATACTAGCATCCAAATATGTATGTCCCAGAAAAAAAACTTTCAGGTGGTTTAAACAGACCTCAGTTGTGCGACTCAAAATTAATGAAATGTTTATAAAGTTTTGCCCCTAAGCAGACAAAAGCTAAGTCTTTTTACTTAAAAATTAATAGGATTTGAATTAGACCCTAAGAAGATATTACGTGGGAAATGGTCAAAATACAAAAGTTAAACTAAAGAGACCGATGAGGAACGTTGTGCTTGATTCTTGAAACTTTATAAACTTTTCATTAGTTTTGAGTTACGCAACTGAGGTCTGTTTAAACCAGCCACATTTTTTTTCTGGGACATTACATATTTGGACTCTGTTATAGATTTGAGCCACATCCAACATGGCAGCAGCAAACATTCACCCTAGTGTCGCAATGTTTAATGACTACTCATCCCTAATGTTTTCCACTTCCTCCCAGAAGTCATCTTGCTCTCTCTCTCAGCTCTGGTCCCACCCTTGCGGAAACAGGACATGAGGGCGGGACCAGAGCTGAGAGAGAGAGAAGGGAAAACAACTAAGCACTGAGCTGAGCCTGCATGCTTTTTACCGCTGCTGCCGCCCTAACCCCGACGAAGTAAGATAGATGACTTTTAAAATTCAGAGGGAGGGGGCCTGGAACTTGAAGGGAGGGAGGGAGGAAGGGAGGGATGATGATCCTGGAACTGGGATGGAGAGGGGGGATCCTGGGACTGGGAGGGAGGGGGGACCCTGGAACTCAGAGGGAGGTGGACCCTGGAACTTGGAGGGAGGGAGGAAGGGAGAACCTGGAACTTGGAGGGAGGGAGGGGAGGCCCTGGAACTCAGAGGGGGGAGGCCCTGGAACTCAGAGGGAGGGGGCCCTGGAACTCGGAGGGAGGGGGGAGTGAAAGGAGAGAGAGAGAGAGGGGAGGGAGGGGGGCCTGGAACTCTGAGGGAGTTGGAGGGGGGTAAATCTCTCTTATACATAGTAGATGATGGCAGAAAATGACCTGCACGGTCCATCCAGTCTGCCCAACAAGATAAATTCATATGTGCTACTTTTCATGTATACCCTATCTTGACTTGTACCTGCCCTCTTCAGGGCACAGACCTTATAAGTCTGCCCAGCACTATCCCCGCCTCCCAACCACCAGACCCGCCTCCCACCACCGGCTCTGGCATCTCCTCCACTGCTAACTCCAGACTCCGTTCCTTTTATCTTGCTGCACCATATGCCTGGAATAGACTTCCTGAGCTGGTACGTCAAGCTCCATCTCTGGCCATCTTCAAATCTAAGCTAAAAGTCCACCTTTTTGATGCTGCTTTTAACTCCTAACCCGTATTCACTTTGTTCAGAACCCTTATTTTATCATCCTCACTTATAATATTCCCTTATCTCTTGTTTGTTCTGTCTGTCTGTCCTAATTAGATTGTAAGCGCTGTCGAGCAGGGACTGTCTCTTCATGTTCAGGTGTACAGCGCTGCGTACGTCTATTAGCGCTATAGAAATGATAAGTAGTAGTAGTAATCTTTGGGATTCCGGAATCTTCATACTCTTTGGGATGCCGCACAGAATCTTGCTACTGTGGGATTCCGGAATCTTGCTACTCTTAGGGATTCCGGAATCTTGCTACTCTATGTGATTCTAGAATCATTCTACTCTTTGTCCTTATCCCTTATTTGTCCTGTTTGTCTGTCCTAATTAGATTGTAAGCTCTGTCGTGCAGGGACTGTCTCTTCATGTTCAAGTGTACAGTGCTGCGTACATCTAGTGGCGCTATAGAAATGATAAGTAGCAGTAGTAGTCTTTGGGATTCTGGAATCTTCATACTCTTTGGGATTCCGCACAGAATCTTGCTACTGCGGGATTCCGGAATCTTGCTACTCTTTGGGATTCTGCTTGGAATCTTGCTACTCTTTGTCGTTATCCCTTACTTGTCCTGTTTGTCTGTCCTAATTAGATTGTAAGCTCTGTCGCGCAGGGACTGTCTCTTCATGTTCAAGTGTACAGCGCTGCGTACGTCTAGTAGCGCTTTAGAAATGATAAGTAGTAGTAGTAGTAGACAGGGGAGAGGGAGGGGGATGAGAAGGAGGGGAGACAGTGCAGACAATCATTACTGTTTCCTTAAACTCAACCCATTAACTATGAATACATAAACTGTTGTTAGGTGCAATAGTGCTATTAAAATAATTATTGTTATCTATTCTTCAAACTTTCAACATATTCTTGTACTTTCTTCAGCTTTTGTATTCTGTAAACCCCGAGTGCAAATCAAGTTCAGATCTTTAAAAAGAAACACTAGTCACAAAGAAAACAAAGCTAGTCGTAACTCAGAAAGTTTTACTGGCTGTTGTCAGAGTACTTTCTCTGTAAAATCCCTCCTGATACATCTATCAGGTCCCAGAAGTTTTGACGATCTCTATTGCCTGGAGAATGTGAAATCTATAAGTGTTTCATGGAAGAAGCGGTTGCTTCTCTCTGCAATACAAACAAGTAAGTAATACCATACCCGAACGTTTTTCGCGTTATTGTTCTATAGTCCTATCAGTATCCGTTGTTCTTCCTTTGTTCTGTTCCATTGTACTATTCTCTTAACAATACGTAGACTCTGTCTAAAACTCAATGCATAACAATGTAACCGCAATCGAGTTGTAACAAATTGTACTTCCATTAATACAATGTATTGTAAGCCACAATGAGCCCGCAAATAGGTGGGAAAATGTGGGATACATATGCAATAAATAAATAAATAAATTTCTTTCTGTGTAAAGAACATGTAACCTGTTCGCAGCGCTTAACTGGATGGGACTGAGTAGGGGAAGGGGGATACGTTTGTATTTATATTTTACTGTGTATGTTTTTATTATGATCCACTTAGGTCTAAGCAGACTATAAATTTTTTTTAAATAAATATATGAATACATCTCTTTTAATTTACATATATAGATTTCATTTAGCCACAGAGATCAAGAAGATGAAATGCAGGAACATTTAATTAAGAAATGAATTCGTATGCTCCATGTTTGAATCTCTCTCTCTCTCTCTCTATCTACCTATCTTCTTTCTCTCTCATCGCTCTATCTATCTATCTGGCTCTCTCTCTCTCTATCGCTCTCTCTCTATCACTCTATCTAGCTATCTACCTCTCTATCTATCTATCTAGATATCGGGGCCCTTTTACTAAGTACCATTAAAAGGTAGCCTGTGCTAGTCTCAGTGCATGTCTTCCCCATAGGCTAAGGCCACTTTTATCTCTGTCCGTAAATGGGCCATTTTTCTATTTTTGTAAAAATAACCACACGCTAATTTTCCCAGTAGCATGCGGGCGGTTGCCGACACATATTTGGATGTGGTAACGGCTCATGCGCTATTGCTGCACTAATCGGATAGCGCGCGGCAATGCCGATGCACAAACCGATTAGCAGATCTGTGCCCACCTGCCCCCCACCTCCAAATATGCCCCTCACTGCTAAAAACATAAAATGTATTTCTGACTCATCAGTAGCACGCCTACATGACAAAATTACAATGGAACACTTAAGCGCACCCTGCATTAGTGCTTCTCGCAGGTTATTTATTTATTAGGATTTATTTACCGCCTTTTTGAAGGAATTCACTCAAGGCGGTGTACGGTAATAATAGATCAAACATTAGCAATAGGCAACTACAGCAGTAAAAATATTCAATTCAATTAGTAAAATATACATAATTATATAGATAGATATAGATGTAGATAATAAGAAATATTAAACCATAGCTATGAGATTTCATATTACTGAAGATGAATGTACTGTAGATTGAGTTGGGTATTTAGGCCTAACAATTATGAACAGAATAGGTGGCAATAAGGGATCAGGCAGTAAATAGCTGTGCACTACTTTTAATTTTAGTGCACGGACATTTACTGCCCCATTTAAATCAGACCTTTGTACCCACCGTGGTAAAGAAATGGCCCAGTGCGTGCCAATTTCACGCATCCTAAGTAGCGCAGTAAAAGGGCCCTTTAGGTGTTATTCAGATGAATTCTGTAAATCTAGTCACAACTTTAACAAAAGTCCCTGACATGCCTCTGGCCGTACCCCCTTTTCAGAAAAAAACATAGTTGCAGTTAGGCATCGTGCTTTATAGAATAGCGCATAGTGAAACATGCACGGGAATTTCTAAGAGCCAAAAGAATTTGTTCACAGCGGTAAGATTTTAATAGTCAAATTATGATTCTCCCTGTCTCCTCAGCTCGAAACCTTGGGGTCATCTTTGACTCTTCTCTCTCCTTCTCTGCTCATATCCAGCAGATTGCCAAGACCTGTCGTTTCTTTCTTTACAACATCCGTAAAATCCGCCCCTTTCTTTCCGAGCACTCTACCAAAACCCTCATCCACACCCTTGTCACCTCTCGTTTGGACTACTGCAATCTGCTTTTTGCTGGCCTCCCACTTAGTCACCTCTCCCCTCTCCAGTCGGTTCAAAACTCTGCTGCCCGTCTCATCTTCCGCCAGGGTCGCTTTACTCATACTACCCCTCTCCTCAAGACCCTTCACTGGCTCCCTAACCGTTTTCGCATCCTGTTCAAACTTCTTCTACTAACCTATAAATGTACTCACTCTGCTGCTCCCCAGTATCTCTCCACACTCGTCCTTCCCTACACCCCTTCCCGTGCACTCCCCTCCATGGATAAATCCTTCTTATCTGTTCCCTTCTCCACTACTGCCAACTCCAGACTTCGTGCCTTCTGTCTCGCTGCACCCTACGCCTGGAATAAACTTCCTGAGCCCCTACGTCTTGCCCCATCCTTGGCCACCTTTAAATCTAGACTGAAAGCCCACCTCTTTAACATTGCTTTTGACTCGTAACCACTTGTACCCACTCGCCTCCACCTACCATCCTCTCTTCCTTCCCGTTCACATTAATTGATTTGATTTGCTTACTTTATTTATTTTTTGTCTATTAGATTGTAAGCTCTTTGAGCAGGGACTGTCTTTCTTCTATGTTTGTGCAGCGCTGCGTATGCCTTGTAGCGCTATAGAAATGCTAAATAGTAGTAGTAGTAGTAATGATCATGTATAAATGTTTTAGAGATAGGGGACACCCCATTAGACTTAGTAGAAAATCAATTTTAAGATCAAAATATAAAGAAAATCATATTAGAGTAGTATGCACGGCAATACCAATGATCGTACTGGACAATATACAATCTTCACTCCCTTCGACCCTCATGATGCCTGATGCACACCTTCCTCATTCGACCACAACATAACCTTGTAGTTGTTTCTCAACCGGACTTGGCGAACACCTTTACGGTACTATGTAAGCCACATTGAATAGCCATAAGAACATTTGTACCCCACATTTCCCCACCTATTTGCAGGCTCAGTTTTCCTTTTTGTGATGTGTGAGTTACACCACAGTGAGTCAAGTGGTCGTTTTATGTATAATCTTGACATTTTTCTTTTTGTTTTTTATTTTTTTTTGTAGCGCCACTACTCAGCCACATTGCTGAACCTGAACTGGTGATCCTGTGTCCCCTGAGGAAGCCCTTTTGGGTGAAACGGGTCCGTTGGGCTCGGATTCCGTTCAGGAGAACTGCTTACAGTCAAGCCTAGCCAGTTAAGTCAAGCTGAATTATTAATTTTTTCTTGACCGTTTAGCAGTGGTAATAATGATATAGTCACTATTTTTGTATTTTTACATTTTCAATTTTTGATTGACAAAACTTACATAAAAAATAAGATTTACGACAAAATTTAAGATAAGAAAAGAACAGAGGGATTTTCACAAACTTTAGGGTTGGTTGGGGGTTCTTGACCGATGATTATGAATTGCATATACGTGACTGGGATGGTCGGATTGCTCTAGACTTGCAATAGGAAGTTATGAGGTCTTCCCCCCCCACCCCCCCTGTTTTCTGTTCTTTCACATTGTGACTTGAGTGGTATTTAATACATCCATAACTTGCACTCGCTCATTTTTGTTTTACCGTTGAGGTTATTTTGAGCGGGGTTTCCCTTTGTTTTTCTTTTCACATACCTGGGTACAAATGTAACAAATAAATAAAGACAGCCAATTAACATCAATAAATGGCTATTAGCACCTAGTTATTGATGTTGTGGAGCTCAATGGTCAATTCATTTGCATGCAGATGTCTGATGCACTCACAAAGTTGAGCGTGGAAATTTGAGCACAATAAATAGAATCCAGGGGCTGGTGGGCAGGATCCGTCTTCAATTCTGTAAAGTATGTAGAAGTCTGTCCTTTTTTAAAGAGTGTTCTTTTCTAATTTCTTGTTTTTATTACTCACACTGCTTTGACCTGCTCATGAGACTAAGGAGCTCATTTTCAAAAGAGGAAAACGTCCAAACAGTGGCATCAATCTGCATTTAGACGTTTTTCTCACAAAAACGTCCAAATTGGTATTTTCGAAACCAATTTTCAGATGATTTTCTATGTCGTCCATCAGAAGTGCATTCAAATCACAAGGGGTGGAGGGGTGTCAGGGGTTTTTTAAGGGCAGGATCTGGGCAGTCCTAACACTTGCACGTTTTTCAACCATAATGGAACAAAACAAAACTGTCCAGGACTAAAACTAAGACGTTTTGAGCTAGACCTGTTTTTAAAATGAATAAGGTACAAAAGGTGCCCTAAATGACCGGATGGTATATCAAGATTTTAATAAACATGAATATCACTTACAGCTTTCTATATGCTTTCTTGTAGCATTCTGAATCAATTGTATTAATTATGAACGTCTGTGATCAAAAATAAAGATCATGAAATAAAAATCAATTCATTGAACACAACACAGAAATCAAGTCTCTATCAAGTAAGAACCATATGCTTTGTGAAAATGTTTGTTTGTTTCAGTTGCAACAGTTATAGATTTTATCCTTAGTAACCCAACAGGTTAAGAAGACTGAAGCAATGGAGAAAGAAAATGAGACGTCAACGTCAACATTTGTTCTTCTGGTATTCTCTGAACATTCTCATCAACAGTTTCTCATTTCTATAATGGTTTTGCTGGTCTTTGTCATCTCTGTGCTGGGAAACTTAGGATTTTTAACAATAATGTGCTCTGACCAACATCTCCACAAACCTATGTACTTCTTCCTCAGCAACTTGTCCTTCCTGGATATCTGTAATAGCACAGTCACACTCTCAACGTTGCTGGATAATCTTTTCACAGGAAACAAATGCATTTCCTTTTCTCTGTGCATGACACAGCTCCACTTTTTCTTGAATATCGAATGTACGGAACTCATTCTTCTCACTGCCATGGCCTACGATCGCTATGTGGCTATCTGCCACCCCTTACACTACACACTCATGATGAACAAGAAAATATTCAGCTCGCTCATTGCTGCTTCGTGGATATCTGGCACTCTCGGTGCAATCCCTATAGATGTTACGATATCTCAATTCTCTTTCTGTGGCTTCAATGAAATTAACCATTTCTTCTGTGACCCCAATGCACTGATAAAACTTTCCTGCAGTGATGTGTACAGCATTCAAATTATAATACTTGTTGAGGGGATCTTTGTGATAATCTCTTGCTTTATATTAATTCTGATATCATATATCTCTATCATCAAATCCATTCTGAAAACCCAGTCTACGGAGGGCAGAAAAAAGGCCTTTTCCACCTGTTCCTCCCACCTCATTGTCGTTAGCATGTTCTGTACATCTGTGAGCTGTATGTATATGAGACCTCCTTCCATGTACTCACCAGATCTAGATAAACTGTTCTCCTTTCTCTATACTGTTGTAATTCCATTGTTAAATCCCATCATTTATAGTCTGAGAAATCAAGAAGTAAAAAATGCCCTAACAAAATTCAGATTAGGAAAACAGCAAACAGCCAGGAAATCTCCGATTGCTTTCACAATATCATGTTTGGCCTGAGGGGAAAAAATGCTTTTGTAATGTTTCTTTGCTTATTTTCATCTCGCACTACAAATCAAGACCCATAAGAATAGTGGTTTTTACTGTGCTTTTTTTTTTTTTTTTTTTACGGTTTCAAGATCAGCCTAGTTTCAAGATACATCCAGCCAGTCCAGTTTTCAACATAGAAAAACAACAGAGCAGATCGGTTGGCGATAAACAAAAATTTATTTAATGAAAACCAATTGTGCAAATCAGCCCGACACAGGCCGTGTGTCGCCCAGCAGGGCTGCGTCAGATCTATGAGTTTGGAATCATAGATCTTCTAAAATATATGGTAAAAAAACAGCTCAACCGAATAATCATAAAAAGTGGTGACGTGAGATCCGTCAGACACCCTTGCAGCGAGGGTGTCTGACGGATCTCATGCCACCACATTTTATGATTATTCGGTTGAGCTGTTTTTTTTACCATATATTTTAGAAGATCTGTGATTTCACACTACTATACATTTGTTTTTCATCAATACATATATTTTTTTTGTTACATTTGTACCCCGCGCTTTCCCACTCATGGCAGGCTCAATGCGGCTTACATGGGGCAATGGAGGGTTAAGTGACTTGCCCAGAGTCACAAGGAGCTGCCTGTACCTGAAGTGGGAATCCAACTCAGTTCCTCAGGACCAAAGTCCACCACCCTAACCAATAGGCCACTCCTCCACTGTTGCTACTATTTGAGATTCTACATGGAATGTTGCTATTTCACTAGAAGTCGGCCCTTGCAAATCACCAATGTGGCCGCGCAGGCTTCTGCTTCTATGAGTCTGACGTCCTGCACGTACGTGCAGGACGTCAGACTCACAGAAACAGAAGCCTGCGCAGCCTTCTACTTGGAATGTTGCTAGTGGAATAGCAACATTCCATGTAGAATCTCCAATAGTAGCAACATTCCATGTAGAATCACCAATAGTATCTATTTTATTTTTGTTACATTTGTACCCTGCGCTTTCCCATTCATGGCAGGCTCAATGCGCAGCTTACAGGGGCAATGGAGGGTTAAGTGACTTGCCCAGAGTCACAAGGAGCTGCCTGTGCCTGAAGTGGGAATCGAACTCAGTTCCTCAGTTCCCCAGGACCAAAGTCCACCACCCTAACCACTAGGCCACTCCTCCACTCCATATATCTACCATACCTTGACAGTAAAGGATCACTGTGTAGCCCCTGAAGCAGCCCTGCTGGGCGAAACACGGCCTGTGTCGGGCTGATTTGCACAATTGGTTTTCATTAAATACATTTTCGTTTATCTCCAACCAATCTGCTCTGTTGTTTTTCTATGTTGAAAACTGGACTGATTGGATGTGTCTTGAAACTAGGCTGATCTTGAAACTTAAAAAAAAAAAAAAAAAGCACAGTAAAAGCCACTATTCTTATGGGTCTTGATTTGTAGTGCGAGATGAAAGTAAGCACACTTGGTTTTCATTAAATAAATTTTAGTGTATCTCCTACCGATCTGCTCTGTTGTTTTTCCATCTTGGAGTTTGCATCGTCTGCCCTTTTGCTTTCTTGGACCCTCCCAGTTTTCAACATATCCACAATGAGCTCTTCATACAATTTCTCTGTTGTATTTATTTATTGGGATTTATTAAACGCCTTTATAAAGAGATTCACCCAAGGTGGTGTACAGCAGGTACAGTTTAACATAAAATGCAAATTCATCTCATGTATGTTTATTATGGGTATTGTGAACTCCAACTGCCTGGCTGTTTCCCATGGGCTGGGTTGAGATGTAGTGTCCTAGATTAATCAATATGATCAGGAACCACCTTCCCAACTTAAATACACACACTCTCTCTCTCTCACACACACACACACACAACTGATCTGCATTAAATGGCCTATTTACTGAAGTGAAGTAAGGTGGTGCAGTTTCCATGTGCCATGTAAGAATGCACCCCTTTCATAAGTGCTGCTTCTGGCATTGCGTTTAAAATGGTTGACCCCTAGTGATAATGCCACTAGACTACAGCTAGGGGGTTCAATCTGCCATGAAAAGGAAAAACAACCTTAGACAGTAGCTTGAATTCCTAGGAGTAGCACTGCAAGACAACTGCTAGAGGTCACCTGGCACCATTTTGAATGTGTCGTCCGAACGTTCTAGAGTCAATGGGCCACTAGAACACCATTTATTCTTCGGGTAGGCCTGAGAGGGGCCTACAGGGGAAATGGAAAGTCTTCAGGGTGGAGAGTTATGGATGTGGGACTTTTTTGAAGTGGGTGTGGTAGATAAGAGATCTTTAGAGAAGGTTTTAGATTTGGGAACTTCTTTAGTGGGAGAGGGTTGGGCTAACTTCAGGGGTTGGAGAGTCTAGACTGAAAGGGGTCTACATTCGTATTTTGAAATGTTGTGATTCCTCAAGGTGCACCTGAAAAGGAGGTGTGGCTGTGGGAGGGGCATGTGCAAGTCGGGATGTTCAAGTAAGATGCACACAGTATTATTGAATATGGGAGATCCGCACTTTATTTAAGTGTGGTAATTTACACCAGGTTTCAGTTGGTATAAATCCTTGAGCCCAAAATTGGGCGCAGATGCTGGTGCTAAGTATTATTCTATAAACGGCACCCAACTTGGAGCACTGTTTTTAGAATTGCGATCAGTACTCATTTTTTTGGGGGGGGTGTTAAAATATGGGTGCCATTTACTGAATGAAGCCCTCTCTGTGGAATTCTGCATAGGTTGCTCAAAAGTTGTTTCTTATGGAATGGCCTTTATAGACTACTAGCTTAGCATGCATTTTGGACTAGACAATATATGACAGACTTGATCGACTTACCAATTAGAAATACATCCGAATCAACACGAACTTATCTAAATCTACACTACCCAAGCTGCAAAGGACTTAAATACAAAACAACGTACGCATCTAGTTTTTCCTACATAAGCACACAACTGTGGAACGCATTACCAAAAGCCTTGAAAACGACGTACGACTACCTAAACTTCCGGAAATCACTAAAAACCAACCTGTTTAAAAAGACATACCCTACCGATCCAACTTAAATGCCTAATCTCTGCAACACAACCAAACTAAAGCACGTAATGGACATAACACAACTCTTCCGTTCTCCGATTCCCTAATGCGGATGTGCCACATGAACTTGATCTTACCACATCACCCTGTATTTGTTCACAGTGGAGCCAGCAAAGGCGTCTCCGGTACTATGTAAGCCACATTGAGCCTACAAATAGGTGGGAAAATGTGGGGTACAAATGTAACGAATAAATAAATCACACCTAAAAATTCCACATCAAAATGAAATACACCTAAGCGAATTCTATAAACTACAACTTAATTTAGGCATACTTTATAGAATAAGCCTATATTTCTGTGCAATTTATAGAACACACCTAGCACCCACCTGTGCAACTAAATTTAGTAGCGGGCAGTTATGCCAAGTAAATCTTGGTGTAAATCCAAATGTCTAAATTAGGCGCAGAGTGGGTGTAATCTATAACAATGCACATAGATTTTAGAAATGCCCATGACACACCCATTCCATGCCCATGGCCATGCCCCCTTCCAACTCTTTGACTTAAAATCTATGCACATCACATTATAGAATGTGATTAGACAGTTGTGTGCGTAAATTATAATTAATAGTACAACAAAAAAAGTGGGAGAGCGACCAAGGAAGCCAAAGACAGGAAGATGTACATTAATAAGAAAGTTTATTTGAAGTATGAAGACTCGACACAACGTCGTGTTTCGGCCGTTAGGCCTGCATCAGGAGTCTATAAAAAAAAATATATATATATAATAAAAACAAGTCAAATATAAAATAATAAACATATACAATACACACATATATGCATAATTGCAAACATATAATAAAGTATATGGAAATATAAATGTAAAAATAAACCATAACTAATCCAATATAAATGAATTAAAATACATATAAAACAAAATTTATATTTAGGGCATATAGATAAAACACATACATATTTTCAGATATGTATGTGTTTTATCGATATATATATTGTTTTTTGAATTTGACCAGTTTTTAATTTTTATTGCATATATAAATATTCACTATCCTCTGATATAGACACAATATATTTTTATAGACTCCTGACGCAAGCCTAACGGCCGAAACACGACGTTGTGTCGAGTCTTCATATTTCAAATAAACTTTCTTATTAATGTACATCTTCCTGTCGTTGGCTTCCTTGGTCGCTCTTCCCCTTTTTTTGTTGTAATGTTGTATCTACCGTGGGGCGTTTTGAGTTCTCCGTCTTCTGGAGGATTTCTTTTTAAATTCTAATTAATGCCAATTAGTGTCAATATTTTCCTATTAATTGGCAATTCATGGAGCTGTTTGGCTTGTAAACGTATTCAATTGTGTGCACAAATACAGAATACACCTGGGTTTGTACCTAATTTTGGACGCAAGCATTTACTCCTGCCAAAGGCCGATGTAAATGCTCGCGTCCAGCTAATGGCAGTTAGGAACAGAAATGCAGGTATTCTATACCACCACATTTAAATTCTGGTAATGCCCCTGAACAACCCATCTCCCCTTTGGAGTTGTGCGTTATCAAAATTAGACATGCAAGTTGCAGAATAGGGTGTAGGGTAGTCCCACACCTAACTATTATTTCTATCCTGTTCCCAATTTGCAAAAATTGTACTTCTTGCATTGTAACTATACTACAACATCATTGTAAGTTACTTTGAGCCCGCAATCAGTGGGAAAAGGTAGGATACAAATGTGATAAATAAATAAAAAACTGCTAATGACTGTCAATTTAGTGCTTGTTAACGACAATTATTGTCTATTATCACTAACTAGTAAAAAAGGCCCGTTTTTCAAACAAATGAAACAGGTGCTAGCAAGGTTATCATTTAATGGCGAGTATGTTTTTAAGGGAATAGTTAGGAGAAATGTGCTGTGATGTTAAGGAATAATTGGGAAGGGTGTATAATGAGAAATATGGTCCAGGGCTATGAGATGCGGATTTTTTAAAAATCTGTTTGTTGTGCTCTGTATGGGGCTGAGATGCTCCGACACCTCTGCTTTGCTGCTAATATGCTGGGGGGGGGGGGGGGGGGTTGGCTGAGAGAGAGAGAGTATGTGTGTGTGTGAGAGAGAGACAGAAAGAGTGTGTGTGTGTGTGAGAAAGAGAGAGGTTTGTGGGTGTCCTCTGTATGGGGCTGAGTGATGCTCCGACGTCTCTGCTTCCGGGGCAGAGGGAACAGGGAACCAGCGGAGCCGACAGGCGCGCGGCTGCCCTCTCCACCCTCCAGCAGCATGCATCCAGGGTGGACCACCCCCACCGCCCTGCCCTTGCCACGTCACTGCCATAGAGCCTGTTTTTTTTATATGTGGGTGTCCAGTGGTGAAGTGGGCAGTGGCTGCAAAATCTACAAAGCTAAGTGCTTTTCCTTAGATCTCTTTGCATTTTGGCATTGAAGAGAAATGGTTTAGTCTACACAAGGGTCCTTTTACAAAGCCGTGTAAGGCTCTACGTGTGCCCAATATGCGCCAAAATGGAGTTACTGCCCGGCCACCATGTGGCTCTTGTGGTAATTTCATTTTTGGCACATGTCGAATGCGTGCATCTGAAAACTCTTTTTTATTCTCGGAGGCACCCCAAGTGGCATTTGGCACGCGTAGGTCGTTACTGCCCAGTTACCACATGAGACTTTACCGCTAGGTCAACGGCTGGCGGTAAGGTCGCAGACCCAAAATGGACATGCAGCAATTCTGAGTTTGACGCATGTCCATTTCCAGCAAAACATTTAAAAATGGGGCTTTTTAACAGGTGCGCTGAAAAATGGATCGGCGCATGCCCAAAACCCACAGCTACACTACCGCAAGCCATTTTTCAGCACGCCTTAGTAAAAGGACCCCACCATGATTTAGATCATGTTTTGACAGCGATGTGCAGTTTTCCGAAAGAAAATGTAAAAGTTTACAAGTTTAAATAAATTGGAATAATTTAAAAGTTTTTGTAAATAAGTTATGCCACATCTACTACTTATCATTTCTATAGCACTGCTAGACGTACGCAGCGCTGTACACTTGAACATGAAGAGACAGTCCCTGCTCAACAGAGCTTACAATCTAATTAGGACAGACAAACAGGATAAACAAGAGATAAGGGAATATTTATTTATTTTATTTATTTGCACATTTATATCCCACTTTTTTCCACAGGGATGCGGACTCAAAGTGGCTTACAATGTACTGATAAGGCAATATTAAAGTGAGGATGATAAAATAAGGGTACTGAACAAGTGAATAAGGGTTAGGAGTTAAAAGCAGCATCAAAAAGGTGGGCTTTTAGCTTAGATTTGAAGACGGGCAGAGATGGAGCTTGAAGTACCGGCTCAGGAAGTCTATTCTAGGCATATGGTGCAGCAAGATAAAAGGAATGGAGTCTGGAGTTAGCGGTGGGGGAGAAGGGTGCAGATAAGAGAGATTTACTCAGTGAACAGAGTTCCCGGGGAGGAATGTAGGGAGAGATGAGAGTGGAGAGGTACTGAGGAGCTGCAGAGTGAATGCACTTATAGGTCAATAAGAGGAGTTAGAACTGTATGCGGAAACGGATAGGAAGCAGTGAAGTGACTTGAGGAGAGGGCTAATATGAGCATAACGACACTGGCGGAATATTAGTCGTGCAGCAGAATTTTGAGCAGATTGAAGAGGAGAGAGATGGTTAAGAGGGAGACCTGTGAGAAGCAGGTTGTAATAGTCTAAGCGAGAGGTGATAAGAGTGTGGATGAGGGTTCTGGTGGTGTGCTCAGAAAGGAAAGGGCGAATTTTGCTAATATCATAGAGAAAGAAACGACAGGTTTTAGCAGTCTGCTGAATATGTGCAGAGAAGGAGAGGGAGGAGTTGAAGGTGACCCCAAGGTTACGAGCTGATGAGACAGGAAGGATGAAAGTGTTATCCACAGAAATGGAGAATGGGGGAGGATGAGAGGCTGGTTTAGGGGGAAAGATGAGAAGCTCAGTCTTGGTCATGTTTAGTTTCAGATGGCGCTGAGACATCCAGGCAGCAATGTCAGACAGGCAGGCTGATACTTTGGCCTGGATTTCAGCTGAGATTTCTGGTGTGAAGAGACAGATCTGGGAGTCGTCAGCGTAAAGATGATACTGAAAACCATGTAATGAGATCAGAGTACCAAGGGAAGAAGTATAGATGGAGAAAAGAAGAAGTCCCAGGACAGATCCCTGAGGTACACCAACTGACAGTGTGATAGAAGTAGAGGAGGATCCACTAGAGTATACACCAAAGGTACGCTGGGAGAGATAAGAAGAAAGCCAGGAAAGAACAGAGCCCTGAAATCCAAGTGAGGACAGCTTATCAAGGAGTAGGCTGTGATCAACAGTGTCAAAAGCAGCAGATAGATCGAGAAGGATGAGGATAGAATAGAGACCTTTGGATCTGGCCAGGAAACAGATCATCCTTTTTGAGTATATCAGAACTACACACCATAATCACGGTGTAGTATTAACACAGCCCAACAGTATCTGGAAGGTTAATAGAAATTTCTGTTTTGTTTGCCAGCCCTTTTAGAATAATCTCTATTGTTCATTTTCATTAACAAGAATGACAAAATAATTCAGAGGTAGCATAACAAAAATTCTAACATTTTCTTCATTAGTTTGAATCTATGTCTATGAGTCCTGCGATTCCTTCTCTGCTAAACTCATGGCAATCTTTAAAGCCTGGCTGATTAGAGGAAGAAGCAGCACCACAACGCTACATTGTAAGTAAATTCAAACTGATATATATATATATATATATATATATATATATATATATATATTTTGTTTTTTTGTTTTTATACACAATTAGATTTTATTTAGACCCAGAGCTCAAGGGCTAAAAATGCATTTTGGCAAAAGAAGCATAGGAGTAGCATGGATGGGGATGGGATGACTTCCCAATGAGGAAATGCTAAAGTGGTTAGGACTGTTCAGCTTGGAGAAGAGATGGCTGATGATGAGGTATGATAGAGGTTTATAAAATACTGAGTAGCGTGGATTTAGTAGATGTGAATTGCTTGCTTGCTCTTTCCAGAAATACTAGGTCTGCGGGGCACAAAATGAAGTTACTAAGTAGTAAAAAAATGAATTGGAGAAAATATTTCTTCACTCAATTAAAAAATAAACTCTGGAATTCATTGGCAGACAATGTAGTAAAAGAAGTTAGCTTAGCAGGGTTTAAAAAAGGTTTGGATAATTTCCAAAAAGAAAATTCCATATGCCATTATTAAGATGGACTTGAGAAAATCCACTGCAGATTCTAGGATAAGCAGCATAAAATCGGGTTTGCTGTTTTGGGATCTTGCCAGGTACTTGTGACCTGGATTGGTCACGGTTGGAAGCAGGATACTGGGCTTGGTGGACCTCTGGTCTGTCCCATTATGGCAACACTGATGTTCTTATGCTCTTACCACTTAGGCATGCAACGTGTAGAAAACTGTTCGTTACTTATGCCTTTGCTGTATCTATGGCTGGTATAACTGTAGGCATCTGAATGGAAGAAGCAGAATCCTGGCACCCAGGTGCTATTATAGAATAAGCTTTCACCAGACATTATTGGAGTGCCTAAACAGAGGTGCCTACTTATGGAATTGCCCCCAACACACCAGAAAAAGGCACTTGTTTTTTGTAAGGTCAGTATTATGAGGCTCACCGAGATCAAACTCATCTCCTTATTTGAAACTACCTTATAATACTGGGCTATACCCTACTTGCTAACTGAACCAACAATACTAACAGTATAAATCTCTCTGCCAGTTAATTCATTTTTAGAAAATACCTTTATTATTTATTTGCTTACAAAACCTAATACCTTAACATATCATTCCTTCATACACACTCATGCACACTCACTTACAAATATACTCTCGTACACATTTCACAATAAAACCTTAATGGAGCAAACCCACTAATACATGTTATGTCCTAACTGTTCAAAATGCCCAGTAACCTCAGCAGGATATTTGTAATGATGCGTTTAACATTAGGGTGGCTTTGCACAAATTTTTTCGTAAAATGATATTACAATTATATTTTTCAGAAGCTGAAGAAAGGGTGCAAGGGGATCGAGTTACGTTTTTTCAAAAATATAGGATTCCATCAGTGTGGGTGCCTCCATGGTCCGATAGATCCCGTGATAGCTACTTTTCAACAGTGGGTTTTGCAGGAGATTAGCAGGTTGGAGGAAAATCAAATTAGGGGAGTCCCGAATTTGAGTAGGGTTCAAAAGATTGCTCTGGAGCAGTTACAGCAAGATAAATCCATCATAGTTACACGGGCGGATAAAGGAAGAGGGGTGGTGGTGTTGGACTTTTGTGAATATGTACGGGAGGCGAATAGACAGTTGGCAGATGAGGGATGTTATAAAGAATTGGAAGGGGATCCTACAGTGCAATATCAAAAGGCAGTTTTTGAATTATTGTCGGATGCTAATAAACAGGGGATTATTACCTTTCGGGAATACAAATTTTTATATAATCAATTTCCAATGATCCCTATAGTGTATTTTGCACCCAAAATTCACAAGAGCCTTCACCACCCCCCAGGGCGCCCTATTGTCTCAAGTAAAGGGTCGTTATTTGAACCCCTTTCTCAGTTTTTGGATTTTCATGTGCGGCCGTGTCTTCAAACGATACGGTCATATGTTAGAGATTCTAGCCATCTTCTTGAGTTGTTGGACAGTTACAAATGTTTGCTGGGAGAGGAGGTTATATTGGTTACGTTGGATGTGGTATCACTATATACCAATATACCACAAAATGATGCAGTACTAATGCTGGAGCGACTATTGAATTCATTGCAGTTATCACATCAAAAAGTAGGTTTGTTGAACAGTATGGCTCGTATGGTGATTTCACATAACTTTTTCAAATTTGGGGAGAAATATTATTTACAAGTAAAGGGTGTTGCCATGGGGGCAACCGTAGCCCCCACGGTGGCATGCCTTTATATGGCCCAATATGAGGAAAGATGGGTGTATAGTTCTCCAATTTTTGATCAAGTTATACGTTGGCTAAGGTATATTGACGATGTACTGATGATATGGCGGGGTGATGTACATCAATTACAACAGTTCTTGGAATACCTGAATGCACAGGATGTTAATATTACGTTTGAACATCAAATAGGTGGTGGGTCAGTGAATTTTTTAGATGTGACTATCAGGGTGCATCAGAAAACATTTGTTACACAGGCATTCCGGAAAGCAACAGACCGCAACGCGGTGTTACATTATCGGAGTCATCACCCTACTCGGCTTAAAAACAGCATACCAACTGGGCAGTTTTTACGTATTCGTAGGTTATGCTCAGCACGCAGTACATATCAAGATCAGGCTCAGGAGATGATCAAACGGTTCAGGCAGTGGTGGGTATCCGCCTAGGGTGATTCACAAGGCGGCCAAACGGGCATTTAACGCCCATAGGGAATGGCTGTCTGGCTCCAACACGCAGTTTAAATCACGCAGGCTTACTTGCATTTTACCTTATACGCAAAACAGTTTGGCTGTAGAGAAAGTGATTAGGCAATTGTGGCCCATGGTTACAGTACATCAACAGTTTCAAAGCATTCCTATGTTCACATACACGCGAGGGCCAAATATGGGAGAGATTTTGTCCCATTATAAGCGAATGGACACAGCTCGAACAGATGATTTTGGGCCAGGACATACAGTGTGTGGAGGGTGTGTGTATTGCAAGTATGCTATGCAGGTTACACAAGTGATAATTCCACACACACAGGGACGTGTTTTTAAGTTGCAAACACATACAGATTGTAATACCAAACAGTGTGTATATGGAATTTGCTGCCCATGTGGACTATGGTATGTGGGGCACACAGTTAGGAAAATTAAGAACAGGATGGCTCAGCACCTTAGCAACATTAGGTTAGCCAAGTAGGATACACCATTAGTTGCCCATTGGGGGAGGGCTAGCCACACTGTGGAGGATCTTCAGTTTGTGGTATTGTTTAAAGTACAAGGCAACTGCAGAGGAGGCAACATTACACAGCAGTTGTTACGATGTGAGCAAAGAACCATTTTTAGGTGGAATATGGTAGAGCCAGGGGGTTTGAATAAGGAAGTTGAGTGGCTACAGGTTTGAGTAGGTGGGGCTGGATGGTATGGTGTTTGATTAGGTTTTAAGCCAGCTTTCACAGCGCATGGGCCAGCGTTTGGTAGGCAGATGTGAGGTGGAAGTAGAATCCCCACCGTCTTGCAGCCATAAGGGATTTACAAGTTTACACAGTGAGTAAAATGTTAAAGTATTAGTATAAGTTATTGAGAGGGGTTTAGGATAGATTTGCGAGCACTTTTGCATATGTTTGTTTGTGTAGGACCCGACTCCTGATGACGCGGATATAGCGAAACACAGGCTGTGTAGAGTCTGGGGTATAGCGGATGACTGTAAGAGTTTCAAGCACATCAGCATGAGTGGAAGTGGATTGACCACAGGAGTGGAGAACTCTAGGCAAATGTTTGCATTTTTGTTTGGAATTCCCGGGACCCAGCACACATGAAAAGTATTGGATTTTGTGTAGTGCTGTGGCTATGATGGGAGTTTAAAGCAACAAGCACACCCTAGGGGGTAGTGCAGCACTAAAATTAGATGAACTTTTTGAACTTGCATGTGCAGTGTTGTGACCAGTATGGAAGATTAAAGTAACAGGCACACCCTGTGGGGGCAGTGCAGCACTAGCATCAGAGGAACGTTTTGAACAAATATCCTGCTGAGGTTACTGGGCATTTTGAACAGTTAGGATATAACATGTATTAGTGGGTTTGCTCCATTAAGGTTTTATTGTGAAATGTGTACGAGAGTACATTTGTAAGTGAGTGTGCATGAGTGTGTATGAAGGAATGATATGTTAAGGTATTAGGTTTTGTAAGCAAATTAATAATAAAGGTATTTTCTAAAAATGAATTAACTGGCAGAGAGATTTATACTTATTTGAAACTAGGCAACTTGGGAACTCTGAGGAGCGGAAACGAGCACTACCTATGCTGGTGCCAAATTATCCCTCTTCTAGGGGGTCTTTTACTAAGACGTGCTCACGTTTTTGGTGCGCACTAAAATTGAGCGCACACTAAATGTTAGAGACGCCCCTAAGAATGCATCGGCGTCTCTAACGTTTAGCGCGTGCCCAATTTTAGCACACGCCAAAAACATGAGCGCGCCTTAGTAAAAGACTCTCACCCCCACCCCCCCAGTGCTTTAGGTTTTCTTGCTCATGTTTTTGCTGCTTTGCCCTTCCACGGAACCTCAGGGCCACTCTGAAAAGGTCAAACTAGCACATCCAGTAGAATAAACATATGAACATAAGCATTGACATATTGGGATATATAACCATTTTTTTATGCATATTAATGTGATCCTTTTATCTGAAATATTTACTTCTCTTTCTTTACCAACAGATCATGGAAACCATAAAGAGAGAGAATAAGACATCAGCCAAAGGATTCATCATTCTGGGCTTCTCTAACCAACCTCATGTCTTCATTTACATAATAGTTTTACCAGCCTACGTCATCTCTATTCTGGGAAATATTGGGTTCTTAATATTAATGTGCTCTGATCATCATCTCCACAAACCCATGTACTTCTTCCTCAGCAACTTGTCCTTCTTAGATATCTGGAACTCCACAGTCACTGTCTCTACATTGCTACAAAGCCTTTTAAAAGGGAAGACCTTTATTTCATTTCCTCTATGTATGACCCAGTTTTACTTATTCGCAATTGCTGTAAGTACAGAATTTTGGCTTCTCACAGCCATGGCTTACGATCGTTATGTGGCAATATGTAAACCTCTACATTACCCACTCATTATGAACAAAAGGAACTGTATTTTACTTGCAGCTGCTTCCTGGATAACTGGCTCTTTGGATATGTCTTTTTCAATCATTTATATATCTCAGTATTCCTTTTGTGGCTCCAATGAGATTAACCATTTCTACTGTGACCCCAATGCACTACTAAAACTCACCTGCAGTGATACTCACAACTTTGAAATAACGGTACTTTCTGAAGGACCATTTGTGGCTGTCATCCCCTTTCTATTAACCCTGTCATCCTATATCTTCATTATCGTAGCCGTCTTGAAAATCCGTTCTTCTGAAGGGAGACGTAAGACCTTCTCCACCTTTTCCTCCCACCTCATCATCGTTCTCCTTTTCTATGGGCCTATTATATGTGTCTACATGAGCCCAAGCTCAATGTTTTCACCAGAAGAAGAAAAAATGTTTGCCCTTCTGTACACGGGGTTCATTCCCATGCTAAACCCCTTAATTTATAGCATGAGAAATAAGGAAGTAAAAAATGCTCTGAGAAATCTCATGTTTCGAAAATATTAAACAAGACAGTATTACTGCTGTTTGAAATCTCACTAGGCATCAATACTTTTTTTCTTTTCTTGATTATTCCTGTTACTCAGTAAATACTTCTTAAATTTACTAAAATTCTAGAGTTTCTTTGTATCATTGATTGTTTTTATTTTAATCATTGATCAAAATCAGGACAGCTAGATACTAGGGTTGGGCAGCCTGAAAAATGTTGTATCTTTTTTCCAGTTTTTTTTTTATAATTCAAGAATGGATGTTATTATGAATGTGCACACTCCCCCAGATTCTACAAAATGCTTTTTATTATAAAAGCACTTTTGTATGTACATTCATTGTTCATCTTTTTTAAGTATTTATGGTTGTTAATTATTATTAAAGGGGCCCTTTCACAAAGGTGTGCTGAAAAATGGCCTGCGGTAGCGTAGACATGTGTTTTGGGCGCACACAGAATCATTTTTCAGCGCACCTGTAAAAAATGCCTTTTTAAAACTTTTTGCTGAAAATGGACGTGCGTCAAAATGAAAATTGCTGCGTGTCCATTTTGGGTCTGAGACCTTACCGCCAGCCATTGACCTAGTGGTAAAGTCTCATGTGGTAACCGGGTGGTAATGACCTATAAGCATCAAATGCCACTTGACGCAAATCTGATACATGCGCCCGAAAATAAAAATTATTTTTTGGACACGGATATCAGACGCACCAAAAATGAAATTCCCACTGCAAGTCTGAGCAAGTCACTTAACCTTCCGATGTCCCAGATTCAAAATAATACCTACATAAAATATGTAAACTGCTTTGATTATAACCTCAGAAAGCAGTATATCAAATTCCATCCCCTTTCCCTATATATGATTTGAATTTTTTCTAACTGGATTTCTATTCTACTCGGGCTGCATATAATGCAGCAGGACATGTTTATCCACTCCTACCCTACCTGAGATAATATTTAACCATCTCTCTGACCTCACGTGCAACTTTCTTCAAATCAATTACTTACTTTCTAATTCTTCCTACTTTCTTACTCATCATACGATCACATACGATCACATTTCAGCCTTGTACTTGTTACCAGCCGACTGGGCAAACACTGTTGACGGAACTATGTAAGCCATATTGAGCCTGCAATAGGTGAGAATATGTGGGGTACAAATGCAACAAATAAATAAATAAATAAATCTCTATGTTACAACTTTGCCTTACTCCTCACTACCAGTTATAATGTTCTAGTACATATTGAGGGGCATAATCAATCGGAAATGCCTATCTCCATGGGCGTTTATCTCCGAGAACGGGTCCGTGAAGGGGCGGGTCTCACCGTATTTTCGATAAAATGGACATTTTTGAGCTGGGCGTTTGTTTGTTTTTTAGCGATAATGGAAAGAAAAAAACGCCCAGCTCAAAAATGTCCTAATCCGAGCCATTTGGTCGTGGGAGGGGCCAGGATTGGTAGTACACTGGGGCCCCCCTGATATGCCAGGACACCAACTGGGCACCCTAGGCCAGTGCGGTGGACTTCAGAAAAAGCTCCCACATGCGTAGTTCTCTTACCACAGGTGCTGAGCACCCAACCCCCTCCCCCAAAACCCACTACCCACAAATGTACAACACTACCATAGCTCTTAGGGGTGAAAGGGGCACCTACGTGTGGGTACAGTGGGTTTTGGAGGCCTCCCATTTACCAGCACAAGTGTTACAGGTGTGGGGGGGGGGGGGCCTGGGGCCACCTGCCTGAAGTGCACTGCGGTACCCACTAAAGTGCTCCAGGACCTGCTTACACGCAGGCCTCTAGGACTGGTTGCTGCTATATAACATTGGCACACCAGTTTACACCTGAAGACTAATCTCTCCGAAAACGTCCTTTGTTGGAATAAGCACGTTTACTCACAGTTAACTGCAGATCAGAGGTTGTGCCCCATTGGCAACGAGTCTCCCTGGTACTGAGATTAGCAGTAGGTCATAGCTGGCAGAATGCTGTACAATGCCCTCTTTCAGCCACATTCAAGGTAAGAACTAAGTTCTGTAACGTGGCTAACACAGGAAAAGGAACTAAAACTGGCTTACAAAAATGGCCACTACCGCATGGACTACAAAAGGAAACACAACAGGGCACACTCTGACCCAGTAGGCAGGGGAAAAGCCCCATGGGAGAAGAGACTACCAACTACCAACATCATGAGCATTTAACACAAGCTAATGAAATCATGTAGCCCAATACCCTACACCCACCACAATGCAATGTTAATGTGACCCTGTAGTGCACCCGAGAGCCACATCTGACCCAGGGAAAGGCTGTCAGAGGATAGAACACATTCTGCTGTTTGGAGGTGGGTACGGCATTTGAGGCTGGCATAGAGGCTGGATAAAAAGTTTTTAAAGTGGGTTTTTTTTGGTGGGAGGCGGTTAGTGACCACTGGGGGAGTCCGGGGAGGTGATCCCCGATTCCCTCTAGTGGTCATCTGGGCAGTTGGGGCACTTGTTCGTGAAAAAAAAGGGTCCAAAAAAAGTGACCCAAAATTGCGATAAAAACGCCTTTTTTTTCCGATTATCAGCTACAGACACCCATCTCTCCTCGGCTGATAACCAGTCCCACCTCTGACACGCCCCCGTCAACTTTATTCGTTTCCGCGACGGAGTGCAGTTGGAAACGCCCAAAATCGGCTTTCGATTATACCGATTTGGACACCTTTGCGAGAAAAACGCCCAGCTCCTGATTTGGGTCGAAATATAGGTGTTTTTCTCTTTCGATTATAAGCAGGATAGTGTTGTCATTGCAAGTAGTATACCATCAAAAATTCAAACAACTGTAAGAGAGCAAAAGAACCAATAGAAACTATATCTAAATCAGTACTCTCTCATAAAAAATCTCAGATTGGGCACCTTGATCAATAATATACAAATATTATATATAAAAAAGCCTGAAAATCCCAGGGTACCATTAACTTAGGACACCACTGCAAAGGCTAACATCACAGGCTCCTCCTCAGTTTCAAGTAGTATACCATGCCATACTTTGCATTGTTGTTCGAATATTTTTACTGCTGTAATTGCCTATTGCTCACGTTTGATCTATTCTTACTGTACACCGCCATGAGTGAATTCCTTCAAAAAGGCGGTAAATAAATCCTAATAAATAAATATTTTAATTATGCATTTGACAATTCTAAGCCCCCTAATGCAGTCTATTTTTTGGCAAAACGTGTCCATGTCAGGCATTGGTTTAATTCATCTGTTGTCAATAAATTATCCACTACTCTCAACACTCAGTATATTTGGTCTGCTCTTTCTTTGTATTGTCCCACCAAAACTTAGGCATGTCCAATTTTGGCAGGTCAATGGCTACTGTAAACTGACACATCCAAGTGTAACTGACAGTATTCTATAAGTTTGCCGGAGGAGGTGGTAACAGTGGTTAGCTATCTGGGTTTAAAAAAGGTTTAGACAAATTCCTGGAGGAAAAGTCCACAGTCTGCTATTGAGACAGACAGGGGAAGCAACTGCTTGCCCTGGGATTTGTAGTATAGAATGTTGCTACTCTTTGAGATTCTGCTTGGAGTCTTGTCACTCTTTAGGATTCTAGAATCTTGCTGTTCTTTGGGGTTCTACATGGAATGTTGCTACTCTTTGAGATTCTGCTTGGAATCTTGTCACTCTTTAGGATTCCAGAATCTTGCTATTTTTGGGGGTTCTACATGGAATGTTGCCCGATTTGGGTTTCTGCCAGGTATTTGTGACCTGGCTTGGTCACTGTTTGGAAAACAGGATACTGGGCTAGATGAACCATTGGTCTGACCCAGTATGGCTACTCTTATGGTCTTATGCATTGATTGTGACATGTCCATGGCCTTCCCATGCTTCACCCATTTAAATGCCCCCCTTGTGTACATTACAGAGTCGTGCCTTGCACTCACATGCATAAATGCCAATTTTTGAGCCATTGATTCACGTAAGTTTTAGAATGCCATACTTTCCCCTAGATCCTGTATATTGTGCTGAAAAATGTGCATGCAAATTTGGGTGAAAGCACAATTTAATTGGATAATGAGTCAATTAGCACCAACAGTTGGACATTAACACTCAGTTATTGGTGTTAATTGACAATAATGTGAATTTATGCGTGGGTCTTTCTAAGCGCTATTCTGTAAAGATGTGCAAACTGGAAAGGGGTATAGTCATGGGAGGGTCAGGGATGTTCACTAAAGATGAATGTGGAGGGTCTGTGGAACATTTTAGTTGGTGTAAATCCTCGAGCCTAAATTTGGGCACGGATCCAAGCATTACATGCTATTCTATAAACCGCATCCAACTCAGAGCGCCATTTCTAGAAATTATTTATTTATTTGTTGCATTTGTATCCAACATTTTCCCACCTATTTGTAGGCTCAATGTAGCTTTCATAGTACCGGAGAGGCGTTGGAGACTCCGGTGTAAACAAATACAAAGTGATGTTGTGGTAAGACCAAGTTCATGTGGCACAGCCACATTAGGGAATCGTACAACGGAAGAGTTGTGAATAGCACTCAGTGCTCAATTTTTTGGTGCCCAAATTTGTGAGCCAGTTACAGAATCGGGGGTCGCTTTTTACTAAAGATTGCTGTGCAACAATCCAGAACTACCACTGGCCCAACGCAGGCACCTTTGGTAGATTCACACCCCAGCACGCGGCCTTTCGAGAACCATCGGAAGTATTTGAAAAATATTTCCACAGGGGGTTACCTGGCTGTGCACTGCCCAAATTACCACCAGGTTAGTGCAGGAGCTCTTACCGCCACCTCAATGGATGTGCTCCCTCTGAAATAGCCACCCGGCAAATGTGAACTTACCCCACAGACGTTTCATTTTTGGCCATTTTTACCTGCTGGGGTAAAGGGGACCTAGCATGCATCAAAAATGATCACCACTGCGAACGCAGCACCCCTTTTACCACACTTAGTGAAAGGGCTCCCTAGTCCTTTATATGCATATTTGGTACCTAACTTTAGGTAGTAGGTGATAAAATTGCCATGTTTCTGCAAGAACCCTTGCATATGTGCACTCTATTTGGAAAGTGCACATAGTTCATCCATTTTATTCAAGTGTCCACATGCTGAAAACACTGTGCTTGTGAAAATAGTGAGTACACGTATAAAATTGCCATTTTTCTGCATGAACCCTTGCATATGTGCACTCTATTTGGAAAGTGCACATAGTTCACCCATTTTATTCGAGTGTCCACATGCTGAAAACACTGTGCTTGTGAAAATAGTGAGTACACGCATAAAATTGCCATTTTCTGCATGAACCCTTGCATATGTGCACTCTATTTGGAAAGTGCACATAGCTCACCCATTTTATTCAAGAGTGTCCACATGCTAAAAACACTGTGCTTGTGAAAATAGTGAGTATACGAATAAAATTGCCATTTTTCTTCATGAACTCTTGCATATGTGCACTCTATTTGGAAAGTGCACATAGTTCACCCATTTTATTCAAGAGTGTCCACATGCTGAAAACACTGTGCTTGTGAAAATAGTGAGTACACGCATAAAATTGCCATTTTTCTGCATGAACCCTTGCATATGTGCACTCTATTTGGAAAGTGCACATAGTTCACCCATTTTATTCAAGAGTGTCCACATGCTGAAAACACTGTGCTTGTGAAAATAGTGAGTGCACGCATGAACAATCAGAATGTATAAAGCAATGGGTACATGACCCAAGGCTGTTTCTTAATCAGTCCAAATATGAAGCACTATGGATTTCAGGTATTAATAGTCCTGCTTTCACCCCTAGTATTCAGACTCTGCCTATTCAGGTGACGTCCACTGCCACCTTACTGGAAGTGGATTGGGATTCAAAATTAACATTTTATCACTGTATTTCAAAAATTAGATCACTTCTGAGGTTTACAGACCAGAAAGCTACAACATTTTTGTTCCATGCACTTGTGATCAAAAGAATTGATGATTGTAATTCTTTATTGGCAGGTTGTCCTCAGTATTAAAAGAAGCATCTACGATTGACACAAGATACAGCAATACGATTATAGGTTGAATGTCAACAATCGCGTAACTCTTTTGCTTCCTGAACTACATTGGTTACCCATACTGCAGCAGATTAAATTTAAGATTCTTATCTTGGCCTCTAAGGTCTTGTACACAGGGATACCATTTTATCTTCTCCCTTATCATCCTGCATGCTTTTTGCAGTCTTCGCAAGCAAATTACCTGATTGTTCCATCTCATAAAATTCTGTGGTTAGATTCTTCACGTTCCACTGCACCCAGCGGTGTTGCTCCTCAGCTCTGGAATTCTCTCTCCCTCAGGATCTCGGACATAAAGGGTCTTTTCCAGAATTCAAAACGGGTTTAAAGAAATGGTTGTTTAACCAAGCTTTTGAAAATTAACTCATGATCTGAAGTTTAAGAACTATAGTTGGGCGGACTGGTTAGGGCTGGACATCTAAACCATTTGAGCTGTAGTTCTACTCCGTATAGGCCCCTTTCACAAAGCTGTGGCAAAATGGGGCCTGAACTGGCATCAGCGCCTGTTTTTGATGTGTGCTGAGGCCCACTTTTACCGTGGTGGGTAAAAGGCAGGTGTTGGTTTTTTTCTGGAAATGGCCTTCCAGCAAGTGAAGCACTTGCTGTACCGCCATTTTGGGGGAAGCACTTACGCCACCCATTGATGTGGTGGTAAGGGCTCCTGTGCTAACCCAGTGGCAACTGGAACTGGGCAGGGCACAGCACTGCCGGGTGCACACCAGCGCTACAAAAATAAAAATATTTTTGTAGTGCCAGTTATGATGTTCTGGAAACCTATTTGCCTTTATACTACACCCTCTCTATCTCAAACAGCCTGAAAATCCTCAGCGTTACAATAGACTGCAACCTAACACTGGAGAATCAAGTGAAACCCACAACAAAGAAAATGTTCCACTCAATGTGGAAACTCAAACGCGTGAAACAATTCTTCCCGAGGGAAACATTCCGCAACCTAATACAATCAATGGTAATAAGCCACGTAGACTACTGCAATGGAATCTACGCCGGATGCAAAGAACAAACCTTGAAGAAACTGCAAACCGCTCAAAACACGGCGGCTAGGCTTATATTTGGAAAAACGCGATTTGAAAGCGCAAAACCCCTCCGTGAAAAATTACACTGGCTCCCAATCAAAGAACGCATTGCTTTCAAATCTGCACCCTGGTTCACAAAATCATCTTTGGGGAAGCTCCGAGATACATGACAGACTTAATCGACCTACCAACTAGAAGCACATCCGAATCAACACGAACATATCTAAATCTGCACTACCCAAACTGCAAAGGTCTTAAATACAAATCAACCTACGCATCCAGTTTTTCCTACATCAGCACACAACTGTGAACGCATTACCAAAAGCCTTAAAAACGATGTACGACCACCTAAACTTCCGTAAAGCTCTAAAACCCAATCTGTTTAAAAAGGCATACCCTACCGAGCCAACTTAAATGCCTGATCTCGGCAACACAACAAACTAAAGTACATAATGGACCTAACACAACTCTACCGCTGTACATTTCCCTTTATCTTACCGCAACATCACTTTGTATTTGTTCACACTGGAGTCAGCAAATGCCTCTCCGGTGCTATGTAAGCCACATTGAGCCTGCAAATAGGCGGGAAAATGTGGGATACAAATAAATAAATAAATAAATAAATAAATAAATAAATATTGCCATTATAAATCTTCTTACAATAGACATACTGATAGAACATCAAGCGCATAGGGCCAGATTCTATATGTGGTGCCTAAGATATCTGCCTAGAAAACAATTTTCAACTAGGCACATTCTACAGTTAGGCATGGTATATAGAATATACTTAGTTGATTTCCTAGTGCCTAAATCTATGAACCTCTATTTACACCACTGAAAACATGGCATAAATCTGGGTGCATAAATTTTGGAGCGCCCATTCAATGCCCATTTCTCTGCCCATGGCCATGCCCCTTTTGAACTATGCATTAGAAATTAGGTGCAATGCATTAATGAATACACTTAGGAGGAAATTCTATATATGTCACTTAAAGATTTGGTGCTGAATTCAGTGTCAACTAAGCATATTCTATTATCGTAATCTAGATTTAGGCGCTGATTATAGAATAAGCTTAGTTGATATTGCAGTGCCTAAATCTGCGCAGATCCATTTACACCAGCTAAAACATGGCATAAATCCTGGTGCGTAGATTTAGGCGTACTGGGTCATATTTTATAACTAGGCACCTAAATTTCAGAACACCCACGAAATGCCCATTTCCCCGCCCATAACCACACCCCTTTTTGCCTGCTTGCACACATATTTACAGAATATGCTTAGAGAGTTGTGCGCCTAAATTCTAATCAGTGCCAATTAGTGCTCATTATTGCTTGTTAAGTGCTGGTATCAGTGCTCATTAGCTAGTTAAGCCAATTAAGTTACACACTGTGTTATAGCATCCACGCCGATTTCAGCGCTTAAATCTAAATGTACTATATAGAATCTAGGCTTAAAGAGTTATATGTGTGAATTCTAATTATTGCCAATTAGTGGTTATAATTGCTTGTTAAGTTAAGTTCCATGCGTTATTATGGACTTTGCTTAGATTTCAGCACAGGCATGCTATATAGAAACTAGCCGATACTGCATTGAACTTTCATCGGATCAAAGGCAAATGGTCACCAAATCCTCTTTACAACTAAACATTCTCATTAACAAGGAAAGCAAATCAGGCAAACTTCAACAAAACTTGAAAGTGTTCCTGTTTACCCTTTGAATTCCTATGTCAGGGATGACCCGCATTCCCAAACCTTCCTGTCCCAGAAGCTTTGACCTTCTTTATTACCTGACTGATTCAAAATCTGAACTTTTTCGAGGAAGAAGCAAATCTGTGTGACAACTGAATACCGCAAGTCAGTTCAAACATTTTTCTTCTTGAACCACACATCTGGATTTTATTTAACTTCACAGCTTTTGGGCTGAGAATGATAAGAGGAAATTAACTATCATGCTTGTCTTATTGGTGGTGAGTTGAACACGCATTATAGATATAAGAGATCACGTCGACATGTAAGTACAAATATGTATCTATTTCTGAATGACAGAAAATTGTGTTCAATGAAATTACGTATATAGACCCCATAGAAAGCAGAAATCACATAGAATACAAAGTGATGATATATTTATAAGAGTGCTTATCTCAGATCAGAAGTATTGGGTGAATTACAAACCATTACAGGATTCCGGGGGGGGGGGGTCTTTTACTGAGGCATGCTACTGTTTTTAGGGTGACCTAAACATTAGAGACGCTCATAGGTTTATATGGGAATCTCTAATGTTTAGTGTGCACTAAAAACGCTGGTACGCCTTAGTAAAAGAGGCTGTCAATGAGTACGAAATGAAAGGGTTTATATTTCTTCATTTGGAATCATTCCTGTGACCCAATCTGTGATTTTAAAAACATCTTTTACCATAATGCATTTCCCTGATATAAAAGTACTTTGTTCTCTGCCAGAATAGAAACTGGAAGTCAGAAATTCTGGTACCTGATGATCAAAAAGATCGTAAATATGTCCATCTGAACCATGGGTTTTTGAAATGTGATTCTTTCGGTCCATCTGCATCTCAGAAGAGTCAACCTTTCCAGTTGTTGTCTGCTTAACTGAACCGTTTCAGCATGCATTAACAGCAAAATCTAACTTGATGGATACCTGACATTATCTTTCTCAGGTTTTCTAACTCAACAGATAGTGAAATCTGGAAGATTTTTCATGATTCCCGAAACCAGACCATCCGGCCATAGCTTTTCATGGCAACGGAACAGGATTCATCTAAAGAGAACTTCCAGCTCATGAGTAACTACAGTTCAATGATGTGAGTTGAGCCAAAATGGGTATCTGAGCTGATGCTTTTGAGTGAGATTTCCAGTGAAAAATTGCTTATTTGTAATAGGTTAGTGGTTAGAGCAGGAGGCTGTGAACCAAGGAAACCTGAGTTCAAATCCTGCTGCTGTTCCTTTTGATCTACAGCAAGTTACTTAGCCTTCCATTGGCTCAGGTACAAACAAAGGGCCTCTTTTATCAAGCCACGATAATTGCTCCTTGTGCAGTAATGCCAACAAAGTCTATACCTGTTGATAGATAGATAGATAGATAGATAGATAGATAGATAGATAGATAGATAGATAGATAGATAGATAGATAGATAGATAGATAGTTTGATAGATTGATGTCTATATATGTTGATAGATAGAAGTCTATACCTCTTGATAGATAGATAGTTAGTTAGATAGATAGATATAGCTATAGATAGTTAGAGAGAGAGAGAAATTGATGTCTATATATGTTGATAGATCGATAGATAGATATATAGATAGATAAATATATAGATAATTCGTTGCCGGAGAACGTGGTGAAGGCAGTTAGCTTGGCAGAGTTTAAAAAGGGGTTAGACGGTTTCCTAAAGGACAAGTCCATAAACCAATACTAAATGGACTTGGGAAAAATCCATAATTCCAGGAATAACATGTATAGAATGTTTGTACCTTTGGGAAGCTTGCCAGGTGCCCTTGGCCTGGGTTGGCCGCTGTCATGGACAGGATGCTGGGCTCGATGGACCCTTGGTCTTTTCCCAGTGTGGCATTACTTATGTACTTAGATAGACAGAGAGATAGATTGATGTCTATGTATGTTGATAGATAGATAGATAGATAGATAGATAGATAGATAGATAGATAGATAGATAGATAGATAGATAGATAGATAGATAGATAGATAGATAGATAGATATGGGGATTGGAGATTTCCCTTATTTGTTTTGTAGTGGGCAGTGATTACATGCCTCACTATCTGACATGTTTAATACTTTCTGTTGGTTAGCATGTATTTCTTGTGAGATGTGTTATACTTCAAATAAATGGGAAATAATTATCAATTTACATACACCTATATAAAGTAGAACAATTATGATTTCTCTGTTGCAAATATACATGGCAGTCATTACAAATGGGAAACTACAGGGGGAGGAAGGAACTGTAACGCTTAACAGCTGGTCTGGATGGTCAGATTAAATAGCCGTCGGTTCCTATTTTTCTAAAATCATCACTTATGTGTATTATATTTACAGCTGATCCAAGGAAGATGTAAATACACTTAATTGTTGCTCTATTCTTGTTACAATATATTATCTGTGGTAAAATAACCCATCATAAAGGTAGCCTACATTGATAACTTTCCCCCTAAAATGTAAAAAACATGGCAAGAAATGGTAGTAGCAGTGATGGTAATATTTTTTTATTTATGCATTCTTGTATCCTATTAGTATCGAAAAATATGTTTTGGTTCAAAGTGTCTTACAGTTTACATTTGGGTGGAGTTACATTAGTGTTTTATTTATTTGTTACATTTGTATCCCACATTTTCCCACCTATTTGTAGGCTCAATGTGGCTTACATAGTACTGGAGAGGCATTTGCAGACTCAGGTGTGAACAAATACAAAGTGATATTGTGGTAAGATAAAGTTCATGTGGCACAACCACATTAGGGCATCGTATAACGGAAGAGTTGTGTTATGTCCATTACGTGCTTTAGTTTTGTTGTTTTGTAGAGATCAGGTATTTATGTTGGATCGGTATGGTATGCCTTTTTAAACAGGTTAGTTTTTAGTGTTTTCTGGAAGATTAGTTGATCGTACGTAGTTTTCAAGGCTTTTACATTTGTTACATAGGGAGGTTGTCAATAGTTTATGTGGTTAGTTGTAGAATAGCTTGACTAGGTAGGTTTTCGTAAGTTTTCTGAACAGGAGATAGTCAGTGATACTTATTGTGGCTTTGGTATTGAGTTCCACATGTCCTTCCCTCAGCCTATTCTCTCAACTCTCCTTCATCCCCTGCCTCTCTTTGGTAAGGATTCACACACTAATGGCCATGCAATAAGGGCCATTAATGCCAAAAATAATCAGCCACTAGAGTGTGGGAAAGATCAACGTAATGGCATACTAAGGCCACTTTTTTTGCCACAACTTTGTAAAAGGGTCTCTTTTGGGCTCATTTTCAAAAGAGAAGGGCGCCCATCTTTCGACACAAATTGGGAGATGGGCATCCTTCTCCCAAGGTCGCCCAAATCGGCATAATCGAAAGCTGATTTGGGGCAACCTCAACTGCTTTCTGTCACGGGGATGACTAAAGTTCCCGATGGCGTATCGGAAGCATAGTGAAGGCGGGACTGGGGCGTGCTTAACACATGGGTGTCCTCGGCCGTTGACGGAAAAAAGAAAGGCGTCCCTGACCAACACTTGGCCAACTTTACTTAGTCCATTTTTTCTTGCGGCCAAGCCTCAAAAAGGTGCCAGAACTGACCAGATGACCACCGGAGGGAATCTGGGATAACATCCCGTTACTCCCCCAGTGGTCACTAACCCCCTCCCACCCTAAAAAGAACTTTAAAAATATTTTTTGCCAGCCTCGAATATCATACCCAGCTCCCTGACAGCAGTATGCAGGTCCCTGGAGCAGCTTTAGTGGGTGCAATGCACTTCAAGCTGGCAGACCCAGGCCCATTCCCCCATACCTGTTACACTTGTGGTGGTAAATGTGAGCCCTTCAAAACCCACCAGAAACCTTCTGTACCCACATCTAAAGGCCCCCTTCACCCCTTAGGGCTATGGTAGTGTTGTACAGTTGTGGGTAGTTGTGGGTAGTGGGGTTGAGGGGGGATGGGGGGCTCAGCACACAAGGTAAGGGAGCTATGCAGCTGGGAGCAATTTATGAAGTCCACTGCAGTGCCCCCGAAGGTGCCCGGTTGGTGTCCTGGCATGTCAGAGGGACCAGTGCACTACGAATGCTGGCTCCTTCCACGACCATAGGGCTTGCATTTGGTCATTTCTGAGATGGGCGTCCTCGGTTTCCATTATTGCTGAAAACCGGAGACAACCACCTCTAAGGACGACCATTTCTAAGGTCGCCCTAAATGTGGATATCTGGGCATCTCCGACCTTATTATCAAAATGAAAAATGGCCACCCATCTTGTTTTGACATTATGGGTTTCCCCGCCCCTTTGCCGGGACATCCTGCGAGGACGTCCTCAGGGAAACTTGGGCGCCCCATTCAATTGTGCCCCTCCACATGAACAGTTACTGATGACATTGATCCCAAAAAACAAATTTTAAAAAATTCAAACAAAATGAAAATGCCCATGTAAATGTTTTAAAAAATTGAAGACACACCTTAGCACTCAGAAAATGAGAGATTAGACTTCTCATCCCCTTCCTTTGTTTCCCATTTCACTGTACACTCATGATCTTACTTCTCACAAACTCGTTTCAAAACTGTGTGTCTTTACTTTCGCCACAATTTCCCCTCAGGTCTCTTTCCATCTACTGTATATTTCATATGGGGAATAATGGGTGGAAACACTTGTGAAAATTAATGAACATTTGATAGGAGAAGATTTTTAAAACAAGTTGCCACTGTTCCAATAGATTTTGAAGTAAAATAAATGAGTTCTTCGCTTAAACGTCTGACAGCCATATGCTCTGTATCGTTGGGATCTAATATATATTGCAAAACAGATATTATTCATTCATTTGCAACATTTCTCTTGTTTTATATATTTACCAACAGATCATGAACATGAAAACCATAAAGGGAGAGAATGAGACATCAGCCACAGGATTCATCATTTTGGGCTTCTCTAACCAATCTCGCCTGCATGTCTTCATTTACGCAATAGTTTTACCAGCCTACGTCATCTCGATGCTGGGAAATATTGGGTTCTTAGTATTAATGTTCTCTGACCATCATCTCCACAAACCCATGTACTTCTTCCTCTGCAACTTGTCCTTTGTAGATATTTGGAACACCACAGTCACGGTCTCTACGTTGCTACAAAGCCTTTTAAAGGGGAAGACCTTTATTTCATTTTCTTCATGTATGACACAGCTTTACCTAATCATAATTGCTTTAAGTACAGAATTCTGGCTTCTCACAGCCATGGCCTACGATCGGTTTGCAGCAATATGTAAACCTCTACATTACCCACTCCTCATGAACAAAAGGAACTGCATTTTACTTGCAGCTTCTTCCTGGACAGCGGGTTGTTTAGATATGATTCCTTTTGTAGATTTTGTATCCCATTACTCCTTTTGTGCTTCCAATGAGATTAACCATTTCTACTGTGACCTCAACGCACTGCTAAAACTCTCCTGCAGTGATACACACAACTTTGAATTACTAGCACTTTATGAAGGGATTTTTATAGGTGTCACCCCCTTTCTACTTACCCTTTCATCCTACGCCTTTATCATTTCCACCATACTGAAAATCACCTCTTCTGAAGGAAGACACAAGGCCTTCTCCACCTGCTCCTCCCACCTCACTGTTGTTGTTCTGTTTTATGGCACTCTTATATGCATCTATATGAGTCCAAGTTCAATGTTTTCATCAGAGCAAGATAAAATGTTTGCCCTTCTGTACACGGTGTTCATTCCCATGCTAAACCCCTTCATTTATAGCATGAGAAATCAAGAAGTAAAAAATGCACTGAGAAATCTCATCTTTAGAAAGCAATAGCAATGTATCACTGCCATCTGAAATGAATAATCTTGATTATTTCTGTTACTATAAAGTTTTTAAAAAATGTTAAGGATTCTTTGAATTATTGTTCTTTTAATTAGAGGAGTGTGGTAGCCGTGTTAGTCCACTCTTAAGGTTATCAATAGAAATCAAACAAAATAAAACATGGAAAAGAAAATCAGATGATACCTTTTTTATTGGACATAACTTAATACATTTCTTGATTAGCTTTCAAAGGTCGCCCTCCCCTCACCTATCCACACCCACCCTGTTAGAAGATCAATGATATGCTTTGATGTCCCCATGCATACCTCCGACCCACCCCCATCCTCCCACCCTGTCAGACTGTCATAGTAATGCTTGAATGTTTTCACTTATATACACTGTCAGCTAGCACATTTGCTTATTTCCAATCTGAGGAAGAAGGGCGACCTTCGAAAGCTAATCAAGAAATGTATTAAGTTATGTCCAATAAAAAAGGTATCATCTTATTTTCTTTTCCATGTTTTATTTTGTTTGATTTCTATTGTTCTTTTAATGAAATCATTGATCATGATTAGGGCAGCTACCTGTACTATTGCACATGTTTTCAGACAGGAACTAATTAAACACTTTAGAAATCTCTAAACCCACGTTCCTGCAATCCCACTTGCATAATTTATCGGTTAGGACTAGTTTCTATTTATGGCGCCTGAAAAATCAGCACTGAAAAAAAAATTCTGCCTATGCGTATTCTAGAAATTCTGTGTAAATCTAAGTGTGGTTTATAGAATACGCCTAGGGCAGGGGTAGGCAACTCCAGTCCTCGAGAGCCGGAGGCAGGTCAGGTTTTCAGGATATCTACTACTACTATTAAACATTTCTATAGCGCTACTAGATTTACGCAGCGCTGTACAAATGAACATGAAAAGACAGTCCCTGCTCAACAGAGCTTACAATCTAAATTGGACAGACGGACAGACAGCTAGGAGTGGAAAAATAGATAGATAGATAAATAAATAGATAGATAAATAGATAGACATCTAGGGGTGGGGAAATAGATAGATTTATCTCCTGCATATTCATTGTGGATATCCTGAAAACCTGACCTGCCTCCGGCTCTCGAGGACTGGGATTGCCTACCTCTGGCCTAGGGGGTTTATAGAATATGCCTAGCGGCCATGACAGTGCCTAACTTTAGGTGTGGCCTTTTATGCCAAGTAAAGCTTGGTGGAAATACCGGCACCTATGTCAGGCATGTGATTGTATGTATAGTCAGTGCTTTTTTTGTGCCGGTACGCAACGGTACGGCGTACCGGCACCTTTTTTTTTTGCCCCTCCCACCCCCCCGCGACACTCCGGGCGAGTCCTGCACTTACTTTTTTTTTTTTTAAGACTCAGAACGCGCGAACGATGCAGCCGGCAGCGATTGAAAGAGGCTGTCTGGCGTCTGCGTTGGAGCTTCCCTCATCCTCTGCGAGTCCCGCCTTCGTTGTTACAACTTCCTGTTTCCGCATAGGCGGGACTCGCAGAGGGTGAGGGAAGCTCCGACGCAGACGCCAGACAGCCTCTTTCAATCGCTGCCGGCTGCATCGTTCGCGCGTTCTGAGTCTTTAAAAAAAAAAAAAAAGTAAGGTCAGGACTCGCCGGGAACGTCGCCGGGGGGGGGGGGGCAAAAAAAAAAAGGTCCAAGAATTGCTGGACATGGGAGAGGAGAGGACAGGGAACGGAGAATTGGTGGTGGTCATTGCTGGGAGGGGAGGGCAGGGAACGAAGAATTGGTAGTGGACATTGCTGGTAGGGGAGGGGAGGGCAGGGAACGGAGAATTGGTGGTGGACATTGCTGGGAGGGGAGGGGAGGGAACGGAGAATTGGTGGTGGACATTGCTGGGAGGGGAGGGGAGGGCAGGGAACGAAGAATTGGTAGTGGACATTGCTGGGAGGGGAGGGGAGGGAACGGAGAATTGGTGGTGGACATTGCTGGGAGGGGAGGGGAGGGAACGGAGAATTGGTGGTGGACATTGCTGGGAGGGGAGGGGAGGGCAGGGAACGAAGAATTGGTAGTGGACATTGCTGGGAGGGGAGGGAACGGAGAATTGGTGGTGGACATTGCTGGGAGGGGAGGGGAGGGAACGGAGAATTGGTGGTGGACATTGCTGGGAGGGGAGGGGAGGGCAGGGAACGAAGAATTGGTAGTGGACATTGCTGGGAGGGGAGGGGAGGGAACAGAGAATTGGTGGTGGACATTGCAGGGAGGGGAGGGCAGGGAACGGAGAATTGGTTGTGGACATTGCTGGGAGGGGAGGGGAGGGAACGGAGAATTGGTGGTGGACATTGCTGGGAGGGGAGGGGAGGGCAGGGAACGAAGAATTGGTAGTGAACATTGCTGGGAGGGGAGGGCAGGGAACGGAGAATTGGTGGTGGACATTGCTGGGAGGGGAGGGGAGGGCAGGGAACGAAGAATTGGTAGTGGACATTGCTGGGGAGGGGAGGGCAGGGAACGGAGAATTGGTGGTGGACATTGCTGGGAGGGGAGGGCAGGGAATGAAGAATTGGTAGTGGACATTGCTGGGAGGGGAGGGGAGGGAACGGAGAATTGGTGGTGGACATTGCTGGGAGGGGAGGGGAGGGCAGGGAACGAAGAATTGGTAGTGGACATTGCTGGGAGGGAGGGGAGGGAACGGAGAATTGGTGGTGGACATTGCTGGGAGGGGAGGGCAGGGAACGAAGAATTGGTAGTGGACATTGCTGGGAGGGGAGGGGAGGGCAGGGAACGAAGAATTGGTAGTGGACATTGCTGGGAGGGGAGGGAACGGAGAATTGGTGGTGGACATTGCTGGGAGGGGAGGGGAGGGCAGGGAACGAAGAATTGGTAGTGGACATTGCTGGGAGGGGAGGGAACGGAGAATTGGTGGTGGACATTGCTGGGAGGGGAGGGGAGGGCAGGGAACGAAGAATTGGTAGTGGACATTGCTGGGAGGGGAGGGGAGGGAACGGAGAATTGGTGGTGGACATTGCTGGGAGGGGAGGGCAGGGAACAAAGAATTGGTAGTGGACATTGCTGGGAGGGGAGGGGAGGGCAGGGAACGAAGAATTGGTAGTGGACATTGCTGGGAGGGGAGGGGAGGGGAGGGGAGGGGAACAGAGAATTGGTGGTGGACATTGCTGGGAGGGGAGGGCAGGGAACGGAGAATGGTGGTGGACATTGCTGGGAGGGGAGGGGAGGGAACGGAGAATTGGTGGTGGACATTGCTGGGAGGGGAGGGGAGGGAACGGAGAATTGGTGATGGACATTGCTGGGAGGGGAGGGCAGGGAACAAAGAATTGGTAGTGGACATTGCTGGGAGGGGGAGGGGAGGGAACAGAGAATTGGTGGTGGACATTGCTGGGAGGGGAGGGCAGGGAACGAAGAATTGGTAGTGGACATTGCTGGGAGGGGAGGGGAGGGCATGGAACGAAGAATTGGTAGTGGACATTGCTGGGAGGGGAGGGCAGGGAACGAAGAATTGGTAGTGGACATTGCTGGGAGGGGAGGGGAGGGCATGGAACGAAGAATTGGTGGTGGACATTGCTGGGAGGGGAGGGGAGGGCAGGGAACGAAGAATTAGTAGTGGACATTGCTGGGAGGGGAGGGAACGGAGAATTGGTGGTGGACATTGCTGGGAGGGAGGGCAGGGAACGAAGAATTGGTAGTGGACATTGCTGGGAGGGGAGGGAACGGAGAATTGGTGGTGGACATGCTGGGAGGGGAGGGCAGGGAACGAAGAATTGGTAGTGGACATTGCTGGGAGGGGAGGGGAGGGCAGGGAACGAAGAATTGGTAGTGGACATTGAGGGGAGGGGAGGGAACGGAGAATTGGTGGTGGACATTGCTGGGAGGGGAGGGGAGGGAACGGAGAATTGGTGATGGACATTGCTGGGAGGGCAGGGAACGGAGAATTGGTGGTGGACATTGCTGGGAGGGGAGGGCAGGGAATGAAGAATTGGTAGTGGACATTGATGGGAGGGGAGGGGAGGGAACGGAGAATTGGTGGTGGACATTGCTGGGAGGGGAGGGCAGGGAACGAAGAATTGGTAGTGGACATTGCTGGTAGGGGAGGGGAGGGCAGGGAACGAAGAATTGGTAGTGGACATTGCTGGGAGGGGAGGGAACGGAGAATTGGTGGTGGACATTGCTGGGAGGGGAGGGGAGGGGAGGGCAGGGAACGAAGAATTAGTAGTGGACATTGCTGGGAGGGGAGGGAACGGAGAATTGGTGGTGGACATTGCTGGGAGGGGAGGGGAGGGCAGGGAACGGAGAATTGCTGGACATGGCTGGGAGGGGAGGGAACAGAGAATTGCTGGACATTGCTGGGAGGGGAGGGAACGGAGAATTGCTGGACATTGCTGGGAGGGGAGGGCAGGGAACGGAGAATTGCTGGACATGGCTAGGAGGGGAGGGCAGGGAATAGAGAATTGCTGGACATGGCTGGGAGTGGAGGGAACAGAGAATTGCTGGACATTGCTGGGAGGGGAGGGGAGAGAATGGAGAATTGGTGGTGGACATTGCTGGGAGGGGAGGGGAGGGAACGGAGAATTGGTGGTGGACATTGCTGGGAGGGGAGGGCAGGGAATGGAGAATTGCTGGACATGGCTAGGAGGGGAGGGCAGGGAACGGAGAATTGCTGGACATGGCTGGGAGGGGAGGGAACAGAGAATTGCTGGACATTGCTGGGAGGGGAGGGCAGGGAACTGAGAATTGCTGGACATGGCTAGGAGGGGAGGGAACGGAGAATTGCTGGAAGGGGAGGGCAGGGAACAGAGAATTGCTGGACATGGCTAGGAGGGGAGGGAACAGAGAATTGCTGGACATTGCTGGGAGGGGAGGGCAGGGAAGAGAGAATGGTTGGACATGGATGGCAGGGGCCAGAGAAGAATCGCTGGACATGGGAGGGCAGGGGAGAGAGGAGACATGCTGGACATGGATGGAGGGGAGGTAAGATAGGAAGGAGATGCACATGGTTGAGATGGCAGGGGAGGAAGGAGAAATGCTGGAAATGGATGGAGAGGAGAGCAGGAGATAGAGGAGACTTGCTGGACATGGATGGATGGAGGGGTTGGCGGTGAGAGAGGCGAAATGCTGTACATGGAAGAATAAAGGAGGAAAGTAAAGAAATAAATGGAAAGGAAGCCCTGGAAACGGAGTTAAGAGAACAGATAGAGAGCAGCAGAATCAGACACTTGGACCAGTATGGATAGAAAACAGTCACCAGACAACAAAGGTAGAAAAAATCATTTTATTTTCATTTTAGTGTTTGGAATTTGTCCAATTTGAGAATTTACATCTGCTGTCTTATTTTGCACTGGGTATACTGGAGCTGTAACATCTTACAGAAATGATTTATAATGAAAAAAAATCACAAGTTATTGTTTTTCTACTATACCAGTATATTTTCAATGATGTCTGTTTATATGCGCCATGGCTGGTATAAGGGGTGTGGCTAATGTGGGTGTGGCTATCATAGGGGTGGGGCCATATGTGGTGACTCCGCCCATAATGAGTACCGGCACCTTTTTTTCTACAAAAAAAGCACTGTGTATAGTGCATGTATTGCTTCCTTTCCTGGTCTAAGAACTCTTTGCATTGCTTAGATGTTGAGACAAGTGACGTAACGATCATTTATGATTGTTTCTAATCATTGTGTGTATATAGCTAATCATTGTATATACCTTAATCATTGTAGAATTTAGCTCCTGTAATAAAGGTTTCATTTATTTAATACGAATCCCAAAGAATCCATGGTAATTATTGAGTAGTCTGTGTCAGTGAGACAGGCTGTAAATTCATAGCAGTTCAGAACGGAGCAGGTATATTCTATAAACTACAACTTAATTTAGGCATACTTTATAGAATAAGCCTATATTTCTGTGCAATTTATAGAACACAACTAGCACCCACCTGTGCAACTAAATTTAGTAGCGGGCAGTTATGCCAAGTAAATCTTGGTGTAAATCCAAATGTCTAAATTAGGCGCAGAGTGGGTGTAATCTATAACAATGCACATAGATTTTAGAAATGCCCATGACACACCCTTTCCATGACTATGGCCATGCCCCCTTCCAACTCTTTGACTTAAAATCTATGCACATCACATTATAGAATGTGATTAGACAGTTGTGTGCGTAAATTCTAATTAATAGTACAACAAAAAAAGTGGGAGAGCGACCAAGGAAGCCAAAGACAGGAAGATGTACATTAATAAGAAAGTTTATTTGAAGTATGAAGACTCGATACAACGTCGTGTTTCGGCCGTTAGGCCTGCATCAGGAGTCTATAAAAAATATATATATATAATAAAAACAAGTCAAATATAAAATAATAAACGTATACAATACACACATATATGCATAATTGCAAAGATATAATAAAATACAGTGGGGGAAATAAGTATTTGATCCCTTGCTGATTTTGTAAGTTTGCCCACTGACAAAGACATGAGCAGCCCATAATTGAAGGGTAGGTTATTGGTAACAGTGAGAGATAGCACATCACAAATTAAATCCGGAAAATCACATTGTGGAAAGTATATGAATTTATTTGCATTCTGCAGAGGGAAATAAGTATTTGATCCCCCACCAACCAGTAAGAGATCTGGCCCCTACAGACCAGGTAGATGCTCCAAATCAACTCGTTACCTGCATGACAGACAGCTGTCGGCAATGGTCACCTGTATGAAAGACACCTGTCCACAGACTCAGTGAATCAGTCAGACTCTAACCTCTACAAAATGGCCAAGAGCAAGGAGCTGTCTAAGGATGTCAGGGACAAGATCATACACCTGCACAAGGCTGGAATGGGCTACAAAACCATCAGTAAGACGCTGGGCGAGAAGGAGACAACTGTTGGTGCCATAGTAAGAAAATGGAAGAAGTACAAAATGACTGTCAATCGACAAAGATCTGGGGCTCCACGCAAAATCTCACCTCATGGGGTATCCTTGATCATGAGGAAGGTTAGAAATCAGCCTACAACTACAAGGGGGGAACTTGTCAATGATCTCAAGGCAGCTGGGACCACTGTCACCACGAAAACCATTGGTAACACATTACGACATAACGGATTGCAATCCTGCAGTGCCCGCAAGGTCCCCCTGCTCCGGAAGGCACATGTGACGGCCCGTCTGAAGTTTGCCAGTGAACACCTGGATGATGCCGAGAGTGATTGGGAGAAGGTGCTGTGGTCAGATGAGACAAAAATTGAGCTCTTTGGCATGAACTCAACTCGCCGTGTTTGGAGGAAGAGAAATGCTGCCTATGACCCAAAGAACACCGTCCCCACTGTCAAGCATGGAGGTGGAAATGTTATGTTTTGGGGGTGTTTCTCTGCTAAGGGCACAGGACTACTTCACCGCATCAATGGGAGAATGGATGGGGCCATGTACCGTACAATTTTGAGTGACAACCTCCTTCCCTCCGCCAGGGCCTTAAAAATGGGTCGTGGCTGGGTCTTCCAGCACGACAATGACCCAAAACATACAGCCAAGGCAACAAAGGAGTGGCTCAGGAAGAAGCACATTAGGGTCATGGAGTGGCCTAGCCAGTCACCAGACCTTAATCCCATTGAAAACTTATGGAGGGAGCTGAAACTGCGAGTTGCCAAGCGACAGCCCAGAACTCTTAATGATTTAGAGATGATCTGCAAAGAGGAGTGGACCAAAATTCCTCCTGACATGTGTGCAAACCTCATCATCAACTACAGAAGACGTCTGACCGTTGTGCTTGCCAACAAGGGTTTTGCCACCAAGTATTAGGTCTTGTTTGCCAGAGGGATCAAATACTTATTTCCCTCTGCAGAATGCAAATAAATTCATATACTTTCCACAATGTGATTTTCCGGATTTAATTTGTGATGTGCTATCTCTCACTGTTACCAATAACCTACCCTTCAATTATGGGCTGCTCATGTCTTTGTCAGTGGGCAAACTTACAAAATCAGCAAGGGATCAAATACTTATTTCCCCCACTGTATATGGAAATATAAATGTAAAAATAAACCATAACTCTAATTCAATATAAATGAATTAAAATACATATAAAACAAAATTTATATTTAGGGCATATAGATAAAACACATACATATTTTCAGATATGTATGTGTTTTATCTATATATATATATTGTTTTTTGAATTTGACCAGTTTTTAATTTTTATTGCATATATAAATATTCACTATCCTCTGATATAGACACAATATATTTTTATAGACTCCTGACGCAGGCCTGATGGCCGAAACACGACGTTGTGTCGAGTCTTCATATTTCAAATAAACTTTCTTATTAATGTACATCTTCCGATCTTTGGCTTCCTTGGTCGCTCTTCCCCTTTTTTTGTTGTAATGTTGTAGCTACCGTGGGGCATTTGAGTTCTCCGTCTTCTGGAGGATTTCTTTTTTTTTTTTTTATTTTTTATTAGTTTAAACAATATATACAAGAAACATCTTGTGTTGGAAAAGTGTCAATATCAAACAAATTTGATACATTGATCAAAGGAAAAAGGAGAAAATAAAATTACATTCTCAAAAGGATTAATGACACTCAAGTCCATAAATTAAGATCCAAGATTTCAGTAAATCTAAGGGAGAAATATATAAAGGAAAACAATACAGGATTCCTGGAGGATTTCTTTTTAAATTCTAATTAATGCCAATTAGTGTCAATATTTTCCTATTAATTGGCAATTCATGGAGCTGTTTGACTTGTAAACGTATTCAATTGTGTGCACAAATACAGAATACACCTGGGTTTGTACCTAATTTTGGACGCAAGCATTTACTCCTGCCAAAGGCCGATGTAAATGCTCGCGTCCAGCTAATGGCAGTTAGGAACAGAAATGCAGGTATTCTATACCACCACATTTAAATTCTGGTAATGCCCCTGAACTACCCATCTCCCCTTTGGAGTTGTGCGTTATCAAAATTAGACATACAAGTTGCAGAATAGGGTGCAGGGCCCACACCTAACTAACTATTATTTCTATCCTGCTCCCAATTTGCAAAAATTGTACTTCTTGCATTGTAACTATACTACAGTATCATTGTAAGCCACTTTGAGCCCGTAATCAGTGGGAAAAGGTGGGATACAAATGTGATAAATAAATAACTGCTAATGACTGTCATTTAGTGCTTGTTAACGACAATTATTGTCTATTATCACCAATTAGTAAAAAAGGCCCATTTTTCAAACAAATGAAACGGACGCTAGCAAGGTTATCATCTAATGGCGAGTATGTTTTTAAGGGAATTGTTAGGAAAATTGTGCTGTGATGTTAAGGAATAATTGGGAAGGGTGTATAATGAGAAATATGGTCCAGGGGTATGAGATGCGGATTTTTGTTTAAATCTGTGTGTTGTGCTCTGTATGGGGCTGAGCGATGCTCTGACGCCTCTGCTATGCTGCTAATATGCTGGGGGGGGGGGGGGGGGGTGGCTGAGAGAGAGAGTATGCGTGTGAGAGAGGGATAGAAAGAGTGTGTGTGTGTGAAAGAGAGAGGTTTGCGGGTGTCGTCTGTATGGGGCTGAGCGATGTTCCGATGCCTCTGCTTTGCTGCTAATATGCTGTGGGGGGGGGGGGGGGTTGGTTGAGAGAGAGCGAGAGAGAGAGTGTGTCACAGAGAGAGAGACAGACAGACAGACAGACAGAGAGAGGGTGTGTGTGTGTGAAAGAGAGAGGTTTGCAGGTGTCCTCTGTATGGGGCTGAGCGATGTTCCGACGCCTCTGCTTTGCTGCTAATATGCTGTGTGGGGGGGGGGGGTTGGTTGAGAGACAGCGAGAGAGAGAGAGAGAGAGAGAGAGACAGAGAGAGAGAGAGAGAGAGAGAGTGTTTGTGTGTGTGTGTGTGTGTGTGTGTGAAAGAGAGAGGTTTGCAGGTGTCCTCTGTATGGGGCTGAGCGATGTTCCGACGCCTCTGCATTGCTGCTAATATGCTGTGTGTGTGTGTGGGGGTGTTTGGTTGAGAGAGAGAGTGTGTGTGTGTGTGTGAATGAGAGAGGTTTGTGGGTTTCCTCTGTATGGGGCTGAGCGATGCTCCGATGTCTCAGCTTTGCTGCTAATATGCTGTGTGGGTGTGGGTGGGTGTGTGGGGGTGGGGGGGGGGTTGGCTGAGAGACTGTGTGTGTCAGAGAGAGAGTGAGTTTGTGTGAGAGAGAGACAGAGAGAGTGCGTGTGTGTGTGTGTGTGTAAAAGAGAGGTTTGCGCTTCAACTTCGCAGCGCCCTCCCCGCTGCTCTCCCTGCATCTCCCAGCTCAACTCCGCGTACGTCATGCTAACAGGAGCCCACGCTATTTCCCTATTCACAAACGCGACATACGCAAGCTCTGCCTGCCAGGCAGCTCATGCGCTCCCCAGCGCCGTCGACCCCACGTGCTGATGGGTGGCTGGCGCTGCTCAGGACTGACGAATCATCTTTGCTTGCTCTGCTCTGTATGTGGAGCACCTGCGACCAAGAGGGGGGTTGCGGGGGCGGCGACCTCGTGGGAAGTTGGTTTCGTTTGGCTTAGAGAGAGAGAGAGAGGGTTCGTTACAGGCCCTGCCCTCTGACATCTTGACATTTTGACGCGAGGGCGGGGCCTGTTACGAACCCAGGCAGCCACAGAACTTTGGAGGAGCGGCTCCTCGAGAGCGTCTCTGCCCTCTCATCATCACGCGCTTCCCACCTTCCTGCTAGGAGTACTAACATCTCCTGATGTCAGGCAAGCAGGGTTCTAGTGTGGGCCGGTGACGTCAGGAGAGGTTACGATCCCAGTGAGACACATTCAAACGTTGAATGAGCAAATTATTATATTATGTAGCAGATTGAAATTTGAGTGCCTAACTTTGGGAACCTATAAGGAATCCCCTTCCCCCCCCCCCCCCCCCCCCCCCAATGACTTTCCTCCCATGACAAAAAAAATGTTCAAGTGAAAATGATTAAAAAAAAAAACATTCAAAGAAATGACACAGGAAACGACACTATCATGGGTTATTTTATTGTTAACTTTGGTTAGTATTACCTAGATGTCATTGCATAAAATGGGATCTGTGCTAAAACAGGATGACTTGTGGTAGCCCACATTGAAAACTTCCTCCCAAAATGAATAATTGACATGTTTAGTTTAGGTCTACTGACTGCACTTCCAGGGGCATTTTCGAAAGAGAAGGACGCACATCTTTTGATACAAATCAGGAGATGGCCGTACTTCTCTCAGGGTCACCCAAATCAGCATAATCGAAAGCCGATTTTGGGCGCCCTCAACTGCATTCCGGCGCGGGGATGACCAAAGTTCCCGGGGGCGTGTCGGCAGCATACCGAAGGTGGGACGGGTGCGTGCTTAAGAGGTACAGTATCCCTGTCTGGTAGCCCTCTCCTCCGGCCTGCTTGTGGTAGCGCTATGAGACTGCTGTTAGTGGCTGCAGCAACCATTTTGCCACTGGAGCTGTTCTGGGTGTGTTTTTGACAGGACGAGGGAGGGACAATAATATGGATGTCCAACTGCAATCACAGAAGGGGAAGGGACGTCCATTTCTAAAAAAAGATGGGCATTATTATTGAGGCCTGGTGCTTGGCACACCCAAATTACAGAAAGGTGCTCTGAATGGGCAGCTGTTCACTGGAGGGATTAAGACATGACAGCTCGTTAATCTCCCAACGGTTGATGTCCCTGTTCCACTCCCCCAAATATGAAACCACCAAGATACCAGGCTCTATGACATTCTTGAGAGCCATTTGTTTTGAGGTCAATTTTCGACTAGTAAGAGAGGTGTTCAGCGATCTGAGTAATTTTGAGAGGAATTCCGGAAGCAAGCACAGCATGGTGCTGAAACGCCATTAAGGCCTTACAGCAGTGGTGCACGACACTCCCCTCCCCGGCACATCAAGCCCCCCCCCCCCCATTGCATTCTTGGCTGCTGGAGGGTGCAGAGAGCAGCCGCGCGCCTGTTGGCTCCAGTGGCTCCCTGCGCCCCGGAACAGGAAGTAACCTGTTCCGGGGCAGAGGGAGCAGGGAACCAGCGGATCCGACAGGCGTGGCTGCCCTCTGCACCCTCCAGCAGCATGCACCCAGGGCGGACCGCCCCCCACCGCCCCTCCCTTGCTATGCCACTGCCGTAGACCCTGGTTTTTTGATATATGGGTGTCCAATGGTGAAATGGGCAGTGGCTGCAAAATCTACAAAGCTAAGTGCTTTTTCTTAGATCTCTTTGTATTTTGGCATTGAAGAGAAATGGTTTAGTCTACACAAGGGCCCTTTTACTAAACTGCGTAAGGCTCTATATGTGCCCAATATGCGCCAAAATGGAGTTACTGCCCGGCCACCACGTGGCTCTTGCGGTAATTTCATTTTTGGCACATGTCGAACGCGCGCATCTGAAAACTCTTTTTTATTCTCAGACGCACCCCAAGTAGCATTTGGCACGCGTAGGTCGTTACTGCTCAGTTACCATGTGAGACTTTACCGCTAGGTCAACGGCTGGTGGTAAGGTCGCAGACCCAAAATGGACGCGCGGCAATTTTGATTTTGCCGCATGTCCATTTTCAGCAAAAAATTTAAAAATGGGGCTTTTTAACAGGCGCGCTGAAAAACGGATCAACACAAGCTCAAAACCCACAGCTACACTACCGCATGCCATTTTTCAGCGCACCTTAGTAAAAGGACCCACAGTGATTTAGATCATGTTTTGAAAGCGATGTGCAGCTTTCTGAAAGAAAATGTAAAAGTTTACAAGTTTAAATAAATTTGGAATAATTTAAAAGTATTTGTAAATAAGTTATGACACATCTACTACTACTTATCATTTCTAAAGTGCTACTAGACGTACGCAGCGCTGTACACTTAAACATGAAGAGACAGTCCCTGCTCGACAGAGCTTACAATCTAATTAGGACAGACAAACAGGACAAACAAGAGAAAAGGGAATATTAAAGTGAGGATGATAAAATAAGAGTTCTGAACAAGTGAATAAGGGTTAGGAGTTAAAAGCTGCATCAAAAAGGTGGGCTTTTAGCTTAGATTTGAAGACGGCCAGAGATGGAACTTGACGTACTGGCTCAGGAAGTCTATTCCAGGCATATGGTGCAGCAAGATAAAAGGAACGGAGGCTGGAGTTAGCAGTGGAGGAGAAGGGTGCAGTTAAGAGAGATTTACTCAGTGAACAGAGTTCCCGGGGAGGAATTTAGGGAGAGATGAGAGTGGAGAGGTACTGAGGAGCTGCAGAGTGAATGCACTTATAGGTCAATAAGAGGAGTTTGAACTGTATGCGGAAACGGATAGGAAGCCAGTGAAGTGACTTGAGGAGAGGGCTAATATGAGCATAATGACACTGGCAGAATATTAGTCGTGCAGCAGAATTTTGAACAGGTTGAAAAGGAGAGAGATGGCTAAGTGGGAGACCTGTGAGAAGCAGGTTGTAATAGTCTAAGCGAGAGGTGATAAGAGTGTGGATGAGGGTTCTGGTAGTGTGCTCAGAAAGGAAAGGGCGAATTTTGCTAATATTATAGAGAAAGAAACGACAGGTTTTAGCAGTCTGTTGAATATGTGCAGAGAAGGAGAGGGAGGAATTGAAGGTGACCCCAAGGTTACGAGCTGATGAGACAGGAAGGATGAGAGTGTTATACACAGAAATAGGGAATGGGGGAGGAAGAGAGGCTGGTTTAGGGGGAAAGATGAGAAGCTCAGTCTTGGTCATGTTTAGTTTCAGATGGCGCTGAGACATCCAGGCAGCAATGTCAGACAGGCAGGCTGATACTTTGGCCTGGATTCCTGCTGAGATTTCTGGTGTGGAGAGGTAGATCTGGGAGTCGTCAGCGTAAAGATGATACTGAAAACCATGTAATGAGATCAGAGTACCAAGGGAAGAAGTATAGATGGAGAAAAGAAGAAGTCCCAGGACAGATCCCTGAGGTACACCAACTGACAGTGTGATAGAAGTAGAGGAGGATCCACTAGAGTATACACCAAAGGTACGCTGGGAGAGATAAGAAGAAAGCCAGGAAAGAACAGAGCCCTGAAATCCAAGTGAGGACAGCTTATCAAGGAGTAGGCTGTGATCAACAGTGTCAAAAGCAGCAGATAGATCGAGAAGGATGAGGATAGAATAGAGACCTTTGGATCTGGTCAAGAAACAGATCATCCTTTTTGAGTATATCAGAACTATACACCATAATCACGGCGTAGTATTAACACAGCCCAACAGTATCTGGAAGGTTAATAGAAATTTCTGTTTTGTTTGCCAGCCCTTTTAGAATAATCTCTATTGTTCATTTTCATTAACAAGAAAGAACCATGCACACCCATTAAAGTGGGGCCGACCACAACCGGGCTGAAGGCCAGCGAAGACAGAAGTGTGGGGGAGGGTACAGGGAGGGCCTAGCTAGAGAGCAGAGGTAGTAGTGGGAGGGAAACAAGGGGTAGCAAGGGGAGGGGGCAGAAAAGAAGGGGAGGAGCAAGGGAGGAGGAGAGAGGAATTTGAACTGCACAGGAAGTCCTTTTGAATTTGGAAGCAGGAGAAGAGCAACCCTGGGCAGCAGCTCCTGAAATTTTTACAGGCACATGTTTTGTGTCTGCCCTGGGCAGAGCTTGTGCAGAGTACAGCTAAAGAAGCTCTTACAGCAGAGCACGATATTCCAGCAAATTGAGAACAAATTTTACGGTATGTAGACATTTAAAACTTTGTGCAGCTGCAAGGCATTTTAGCTTTCTCCTGCCGACCCCCATTTAGCTTTTCCAGGATGGCCGGCCATCTCGGGTTAGCTGCCTATCTCACGGCATTACGCGCACTAGGCTAGAGTCCCACATACGCTGCCCATGGCGCATGGCAGATGGGTTTGCCACAGCGCGGTTGCCGTTTTTGGCCGGCCATGCAGTGCTCGCAATCCGCAGTGCATAGCACGGCACTGAGGCACGACTCGGAAGACCTTGTGCACAGTACTGAACCGAGGCGCAAACGATCTCAGGGAGACGAAAACACCTTTAATGGTACGTCATTTTTGCTCTTCTCCTGCCTCAGCGGCACACCGCACGTTAAGATGCGGTGATGGCCGGCCACTAATACTTGGCCGACAGTTACGCACTATACGGCAACGGACCTTCGAGCCCCGTTGTGGCTGGCCACGCCGTGTTATCTAATTCGAAAAATTAATGCGTTATAAGCTGTCCATGCCAATACGGCGACGGACCTTAAAACCCGTTATGGCCGTTGATTGTTCTACAGGCACACGTGTCTAGGCCCATTTCGGTTGATCCGGCAGACCTAGTGCATAGCACGGCACTGAGGCATGACTTGGAAGACCTTGTGCACAGCACTGAACCGAAACGCAAACGATCTCAGGGAGACGAAACCATCTTTAATGGTACGTCATTTTTGCTCTTCTCCTGCCTCAGCGGCACACCGCATGTTAAGATGCGGTGATGGCCGGCCAATAATACTTGGCCGACAGTTACGCGCTATACGGCAACGGACCTTTGAGCCCCGTTGTGGCTGGCCACGCCGTGTTATCAAATTCGATAAATTAATGCGGTATAAGCCGTCCATGCCATTACGGCGACGGACCTTAAGCCCCGTTATGGCCGGCCACACCAGATTTTCGATGTAATGCAGCAAAAATGAGTGCAGTATAAGTCGCTCATGCTGTATAAGCCGCCCAGGCCACGCAGAGCTATACAAGCCCCATTGTGGTCGGCCACACCGTGTTATCTAATTCGGTAAAATTTAGTGCGGTATAAGTCGCCCATGTTGTATAAGCTGCCCATGTCACGCAGCACTATGGCCATGCCATGTTTTCTACTCGGTCGACTACGCTTCATCCTAAACGTTACTTACCGGCGCCATGTCTGTATGATTGGCCTGCCATGCGATATTTGAGATGCGGGTTTTTGCAGAAACGTCCACATTGCGATCCTCGCTAGTCAGGGTCTTCTCTTGCGGGCCACTTAGGGGGAGTCCCAAATTGGCGGGACATGCGCTTCGCTACGCGTTGTAATTGCCCGCCCATACAGTCGGCCATTAACCTACAGAGGCACGTACGGCAGCGGTGAATTTTGATAGGGTGGCCATTTGCATGAGTGCCGATTGTAAAAACGGTGGCCACTTTCAATACACCACCCATTCCAACTAGCAGTAAAATTTGGAAAAGGCAGCCAGTTTTATGGCGCAAAAATTCACTAGAATGGACATTCCAAATACAAATTTAACCGCAGCGGCCACCTTGGATACCGCACGCATGTGTCTTTCACACACGGCATAGGCTGGAACAATTGATATCATACCGTTTGGTGCCAGCATAGCGGGACACAGTACTTAGGGGCATCAGACAAACATATCGGTTACAGTATGCTACTCTCAGCTGCCGTTAGGACCAGGTCCACGGGGGGAAGGGTTGGTACAACAGTGTTAGTCCTAGAGGGCCATGTGCACTTAGCGGCCATTTTGACTAGAGCGGCCACGTGGACTAAAGCAGCTAATTTGAAAACGGTGGCCATTTTGATAGAAGGACCACCGGTCTTACTGATTTATCTGCCGGATTTACAGGGGCCTGGCCATTTTAATTTTAGCGGCCCATTTTGCATACGGCAGCCGTTTTGACAACCAGGCCAAATTTGAATGTAACAGCCATCGCCCGTGGGGCTTTCGGCCGGCCATTTAAGGAAGGGCGTACTGCGCAGACAGCACGCAGTCGGATATGTAGCTGTGAGCAAGGAGGGTACAGTTTACACAGGCACCATAGGATGCACGCAGCGATTGGGGAAGCCGGCTTCACCACAATCAGTTATTATGAGGTCATTTTGCTTTAAATTGTCTATTCTTTTAGTCTCTCCATTGCAGTAATGTCATTGTAGTGTGCAAAGCAGACCTATGCACCAGCAAGGCCAGCCAAGCGGCCCACCAAAACTCCGCCAGCTAAGACGCGGAGTGCTGCGGCCCCAGACCTTAGAAGTCACAGTGGACCTACACCACAAGCACAGACGGTGCGGGGGCCTGCAAGGGAGGTAGCAGCACCGCAGACTCCACCTCCATAGTTGCGGGGCTACCGCCAGTACCGGCAAGGGGTAAGTCTAATGACAGCACCACACTCCTTCCAGCGCAGACGCATGACATAACTAGATATGCAGTACGGGACAATAAGAACGGGTAACGGAGCCCAATATGGCAGGACAGAATGCGGTTGTGGCACCGGTCGGTGCACAGGGGACCAGTCAGGATGTGGGAGTACTTAATCACAGGAGCGATGCATTAGGTACCGTTCTCACAATACAGGTGGATTGATATCTTCTCCCTCCTTGTGTGGGAGTTGCATGAGGAGGATACCGTAGGCAGGGATAGCGTAACAGATAAGACCCCAAGATATTCGGGTCCTTCATGGACTGGTCGTAGGCTGTTCACATACTTAGGACACTCAGCTGTTCACATACTCAGGACACTCACTATAGTGAAGGAAACGGAAAGGGGCCCGGACTTGGTGTGGGATATGGAATACAATTTTAAAAGCGCATGAGATATTTAGGGGACAGGCATGGCTTAACTAAGATATTACATTTACAAGAAAGCAGTGCAGACAATCCATTCATATCGGGTCAGCACCAGTGGTAGTCCTGTCAGGCAATGCCGTCAGGACAAAGGCAGGACGGAGGCAGCGGACATTGCACCTAGCACCCGACACGCCCACGCGGGCAGGCATGCTGCAGGGCAAGGCAGGCTCCCCAGAGACAGGGAACAGCAATCTAGTAACACGGGACAGGGTACTGAGGGAGCTAGCGCTCCCCCCATCAAGCTTATGAGACAGGAGAAAGCAACCTATTAACTCAGGACAGGGTCCGGAAGCCATCAAGGTTAACCCGTTACCCTGACAGAACGGGTGCATCACCACAGGTTTCCAATCAGGTTGCATGATTCCATATTAGAGGACAACACCACAGTGACAACACTCCCCCAACAATGCATCCTCGATTCACATGCATCGACAGATAGCTGCAGGCAAGATTACCAAAGAACTATTGCTAGGCTGCATAGCGGGGCTGTTTGAGGACCCGCCCTTCAAGGCAACAACAGTGTCCCCGCTAGGCATAATACCAAGGAAGGAGCTGGGGAAAGGTAGGCCCAGTCGTAATTTGTCCCGCCACATAGGAACATCAGTAAATGACTACATTGACCATAGCAGCTGTACAGTACAATATGCATCTGTAGACAATGCCATTCAAATAATTCGGCGGCAAGGCAACTAGGCACATTGGGCTAAGGTGGACGGAGATTCGGCTTTTCGCACCTTGCCTTTACACCCACAGCCCTTTCCCTTGTTAGGTGTCAGGTTCCAGGAGAGGTTTTATTGCGATAAATGTGTCCCCATGTGTGGCCACATCTAGTGCGCATACTTCAAAGAGCTTAGCATGTTTGTGCATGGGGTAGTGGAGCAACTAGCCCCCGCTAGGTCTCTGGTCCTCATCTGAAGGACTTCTTGTTCAAAGACCGGGAATCACAAGAGTGGACGGATGTGTTACAGGTCTTTATCCACTTGGCACAGAAATTGGACATCCCATTAGCCGTTGAAAAAACAGTAGGCCCACGGCGAATCCTTACGTTATAGGTATTGAATTGGAACTAGATGTTCCAGACTTCCGGCTGACAAAATTGATAAGCTTGCCAGAGCGGCGAATACGAGGTGGCACTGTAAAAAAGCAAGGCTGAAGCAGGTACAGGAACTCCTGGGTCCAGTAGGCTTCGCAATAAGGGTGATTCCCAATAGCTTTAGCAACATCGGGAACAAACAAAGCGCATTTTCATCTCAGACGTACACAGGACATCAAGCGAGATTTAGCAGGTTCTTGGCCCATGGGATTTCATTTTGGCACGATTCACCCACTCTCACGGAAGCCCTGCATTTTCTTTACAGATGCGGCAGATTTACTTCCAGGGAGCGTGGTGCGCAGCAAGCTCGGGTTTCAGCAGGGACCACGTAGGATATCATGTTTCCTGGTGGGACCTGGCATATCTCACAAGTCAATTGTAATTCCCTCAGACAATATGGCAGTAGTTGTCCGCCATGCACTTCCCACAAGTTATGTGCGCAGACAGATAGTTCCGCAGTGATTACAGCTAAACATATACCAGGCAGGGAGAATGGTTATAGTGGATGCTCTTTCTCGTTTTTAGAGCGCAGACCCGGAAATGGGACCCGATGCTGCGATAGTTAACAGATACCTCGCGGACAAGATACACAACCGCACATATAGTCAACACTTAGAAGAGAAGGGTGGTACTGATATATTCCCGGCCCCTGGCATGTATGAAGGGAATTAGCAGAAACCAGGTCTCAATCATGTTCGCAGCCATCAGTTTTCTCGCCAAAGCGGTGGCTGTTCAAAATCCATCTAGGTCATTTGTTGTCACGAGACTGATGAAAGGATGGAGCAGGCCGGGAGTACCCTACCCAGGTAAAAGAAAACCCAGTACCGGCAGGGAAATGGGCTGTCTCTTTGCATCATTAGAGGAGATAAGTGACACTGAGTTTGAGGGCCGTCAAGTCAAATGTGCATTCTCATTAGCTTTGCATGGTGCTTTGCGAGTCAGTGAGTTGGTGGCTACGTACAAGCATGCCCACCATGGCATGTCCCTCTTAATACGTGACGCGGCCATTACAGCCGCGGCAACTGACCTACTTATTCGCAAATCAAAATGGATCGGAACGAACATGCCCTGTCCTGAACCTTCAAGCCGACTTAAAACAAAGACCAAAGACCAGCCTGCTGATTCATACACTATGTACAGTACCCACTCATTTAGGATTAGGGCAGCTACGGCAGTGGCAGCGCTAGGAGTGTCCATAGAGGCCATCAAAAGACTGGTTCGATGGCGACCTAATGTATACAAGCGCCACATCAGACCCATCTAGTGTATACAAGCGGTACATTGGACCCATTAAGGCATCCACAGCAAAGTGATAATGGTTGCTTGCACTGTGCTAACATGTCGCTTCCCATTATATTCTATTACAGGTATCCATATCCAGAATGAGCTGCAGCGGATTTGGATATGCGGTCACTCATCACTTGTATGTACATTAGGCACAGGGAAAGGCGGTGGGCGCATAGAAGGGCAGCAGTGAGACCGAACAGTGAGAGCCTGGGTTGTCAGGGCGATAGAGGAGCCAGGGCGATAGAGTAGCCAAAACAGGGTATAGGTAAGGGAGGGATGCTTCAGGCATTCATGTGTGCATTAAAAGTCATACGATCCCACATGACTTGCGAATAGATACAAGCCATAGCGTTAGGGCATGACCGCTGCTAGGAGGGGTGGGGGACCACGGCAAACGAGGTGTCGTTGCCGTGGCCTGTGGCGTTAGACTACAATGTTTACGCACAGCCAGCAATGGGTACACAGCAGCTTGACACATAACAGTTACAAGTTTGGGGTAACTACTGCTGCAGAAAGAGTTGTGTGGAAAATTATCAAGTTGATGCAAATGGTAGGCTTGCATGTGAGCAGCCTTGTTATAAGGAAACAACGTGTATACAGCTTGTCTCCTGGCTTGGGCGGCCGGGAGGCCTAGAACGTCATTTTGTAAATGTGGTAGGTGCCTCCTTCAACAGGAAACAACGTGTATACAGCTTGTCTCCTGGCTTGGGCGGCCGGGAGGCCTAGAACGTCATTTTGTAAATGTGGTAGGTGCCTCCTTCAACGGGAGACACCAAGTGACGTCGGGTGCTTGGAAAACAGCACAGGGGGCCACAGGGGCTTGGTACGGCTTGGCCTGTGGCCCAGAATATGCAACTACGTGTAGAAGCTGTGTACCCGGGTAGAAATGCATGCTGGCATAATGATTAGTAGAAGATGTAATGTAATTTGTTTAAGTTGTAACAATTTTGATGTTCCTGGCTGCGGCCAAAATAAATCCAATTCTATCGAAGATATGGCTTGTAGTGTGGTATTGAAGGGGGCGGGGGTTGATACGTCTGAGTGTGTGCCGAATGCCCGAGTTGTGACAAAATAATTCAGAGGTAGCATAACAAAAATTCTAACATTTTCTTCATTAGTTTGAATCTCTGTCTATGAGTCCTGCGATTCCTTCTCTGCTAAACTCATGTCCCAGGAGTCTTGGCAATCTTTAAAGCCTGGCTGATTAGAGGAAGAAGCAGCTGTCTACACCACAACTCTACATTGTAAGTAAATTCAAACTGTTTGTTTTTTTGTTTTTATACACAATTAGATTTTATTTAGACCCAGAGCTCAAGGGCTAAAAATGCATTTTGGCAAAAGAAGCATAGGAGTAGCATGGATGGGGATGGGATGACTTCCCAATGAGGAAATGCTAAAGTGGTTAGGACTGTTCAGCTTGGAGAAGAGATGGCTGATGATGAGGTATGATAGAGGTTTATAAAATACTGAGTAGCGTGGATTTAGTAGATGTGAATTGCTTGCTTGCTCTTTCCAGAAATACTAGGTCTGCGGGGCACAAAATGAAGTTCCTAAGTAGTAAAAAAATGAATTGGAGAAAATATTTCTTCACTCAATTAAAAAATAAACTCTGGAATTCATTGGCAGACAATGTAGTAAAAGAAGTTAGCTTAGCAGGGTTTAAAAAAGGTTTGGATAATTTCCAAAAAGAAAAATCCATATGCCATTATTAAGATGGACTTGAGAAAATCCACTGCAGATTCTAGGATAAGCAGCATAAAATCTGGTTTGCTGTTTTGGGATCTTGCCAGGTACTTGTGACCTGGATTGGTCACGGTTGGAAGCAGGATACTGGGCTTGGTGGACCTCTGGTCTGTCCCATTATGGCAACACTGATGTTCTTATGCTCTTACCACTTAGGCATGCAACGTGTAGAAAACTGTTCGTTACTTATGCCTTTGCTGTATCTATGGCTGGTATAACTGTAGGCATCTGAATGGAAGAAGCAGAATCCTGGCACCCAGGTGCTATTATAGAATAAGCTTTCACCAGACATTATTGGAGTGCCTAAACAGAGGTGCCTACTTATGGAATTGCCCCCAACACACCAGAAAAAGGCACTTGTTTTTTGTTAGGTCAGTATGAGGCTCACCGAGATCAAACTCATCTCCTTATTTGAAACTACCTTATAATACTGGGCTATACCCTACTTGCTAACTGAACCAACAATACTAACAGTATAAATCTCTCTGCCAGTTAATTCATTTTTAGAAAATACCTTTATTATTTATTTGCTTACAAAACCTAATACCTTAACATATCATTCCTTCATACACACTCATGCACACTCACTTACAATTGTACTCTCATACACATTTCACAATAAAACCTTAATGGAGCAAACCCACTAATTCATGTTATATCCTAACTGTTCAAAATGCCCAGTAACCTCAGCAGGATATTTGTATGATGCGTTTAACATTAGGGTGGCTTTGCACAAATTTTTTTCGTAAAATGAGATTACAATTATATTTTTCAGAAGCTGAAGAAAGGGTGCAAGGGGATCAAGTTACGTTTTTTCAAAAATATAGGATTCCATCAGTGTGGGTGCCTCCTGGTCCGATAGATCCCGTGATAGCTACTTTTCAACAGTGGGTTTTGCAGGAGATTAGCAGGTTGGAGGAAAATCAAATTAGGGGAGTCCCGAATTTGAGTAGGGTTCAAAAGATTGCTCTGGAGCAGTTACAGCAAGATAAATCCATCATAGTTACACGGGCGGATAAAGGAAGAGGGGTGGTGGTGTTGGACTTTTGTGAATATGTACGGGAGGCGAATAGACAGTTGGCAGATGAGGGATGTTATAAAGAATTGGAAGGGGATCCTACAGTGCAATATCAAAAGGCAGTTTTTGAATTATTGTCGGATGCTAATAAACAGGGGATTATTACCTTTCGGGAATACAAATTTTTATATAATCAATTTCCAATGATCCCTATAGTGTATTTTGCACCCAAAATTCACAAGAGCCTTCACCACCCCCCCGGGCGCCCTATTGTCTCAAGTAAAGGGTCGTTATTTGAACCCCTTTCTCAGTTTTTGGATTTTCATGTGCGGCCGTGTCTTCAAACGATACGGTCATATGTTAGAGATTCTAGCCATCTTCTTGAGTTGTTGGACAGTTACGAATGTTTGCTGGGAGAGGAGGTTATATTGGTTACGTTGGATGTGGTATCACTATATACCAATATACCACAAAATGATGCGGTACTAATGCTGGAGCGACTATTGAATTCATTGCAGTTATCACATCAAAAAGTAGGTTTGTTGAACAGTATGGCTCGTATGGTGATTTCACATAACTTTTTCAAATTTGGGGAGAAATATTATTTACAAGTAAAGGGTGTTGCCATGGGGGCAACCGTAGCCCCCACGGTGGCATGTCTTTATTTGGCCCAATATGAGGAAAGATGGGTGTATAGTTCTTCATTTTTTGATCAAGTTATAGGTTGGCTAAGGTATATTGATGATGTACTGATGATATGGCAGGGTGATGCACATCAATTACAACAGTTCTTGGAATACCTGAATGCACAGGATGTTAATATTAAGTTTGAACATCTAATAGGTGGTGGGTCAGTGAATTTTTTAGATGTGACTATCAGGGTGCATCAGAAAACATTTGTTACACAGGCATTCCGGAAAGCAACAGACCGCAACGCGGTGTTACATTATCGGAGTCATCACCCTACTCGGCTTAAAAACAGCATACCAACTGGGCAGTTTTTACGTATTCGTAGGTTATGCTCAGCACGCAGTACATATCAAGATCAGGCTCAGGAGATGATCAAACGGTTCAGGCAGCGGTGGGTATCCGCCTAGGGTGATTCACAAGGCGGCCAAACGGGCATTTAACACCCATAGGGAATGGCTGTCTGGCTCCAACACGCAGTTTAAATCACGCAGGCTTACTTGCATTTTACCTTCTACGCAAAACAGTTTGGCTGTAGAGAAAGTGATTAGGCAATTGTGGCCCATGGTTACAGTACATCAACAGTTTCAAAGCATTCCTATGTTCACATACACGCGAGGGCCAAATATGGGAGAGATTTTGTCCCATTATAAGCGAATGGACACAGCTCGAACAGATGATTTTGGGCCAGGACATACAGTGTGTGGAGGGTGTGTGTATTGCAAGTATGCTACGCAGGTTACACAAGTGATAATTCCACACACACAGGGACGTGTTTTTAAGTTGCAAACACATACAGATTGTAATACCAAACAGTGTGTATATGGAATTTGCTGCCCATGTGGACTATGGTATGTGGGGCACACAGTTAGGAAAATTAAGAACAGGATGGCTCAGCACCTTAGCAACATTAGGTTAGCCAAGCAGGATACACCATTAGTTGCCCATTGGGGGAGGGCTGGCCACACTGTGGAGGATCTTCAGTTTGTGGTATTGTTTAAAGTACAAGGCAACTGCAGAGGAGGCAACATTACACAGCAGTTATTACGATGTGAGCAAAGAACCATTTTTAGGTGGAATACGGTAGAGCCAGGGGGTTTGAATAAGGAAGTTGAGTGGCTACAGGTTTGAGTAGGTGGGGCTGGATGGTATGGTGTTTGATTAGGTTTTAAGCCAGCTTTCACAGCGCATGGGCCAGCGTTTGGTAGGCAGATGTGAGGAGGAAGTAGAATCCCCACCGTCTTGCAGCCATAAGGGATTTACAAGTTTACACAGTGAGCAAAATGTTAAAGTATTAGTATAAGTTATTGAAAGGGGTTTAGGATAGATTTGCGAGCACTTTTGCATATGTTTGTTTGTGTAGGACCCGACTCCTGATGACGCGGATGTAGCGAAACACAGGCTGTGTAGAGTCTGGGGTATAGCGGATGACTGTAAGAGTTTCAAGCACATCACATGAGTGGAAGTGGATTGACCACAGGAGTGGAGAACTCTAGGCAAATGTTTGCATTTTCGTTTGGAATTCCCGGGACCCAGCACACATGAAAAGGATTGGATTTTGTGTAGTGCTGTGGCTATGATGGGAGTTTAAAGCAACAAGCACACCCTAGGGGGTAGTGCAGCACTAAAATCAGATGAACTTTTTGAACTTGCTGTGCAGTGCTGTGACCAGTATGGAAGATTAAAGCAACAGGCACACCCTGTGGGGGCAGTGCAGCACTAGCATCAGAGGTTACTGGGCATTTTGAACAGTTAGGATATAATATGTATTAGTGGGTTTGCTCCATTAAGGTTTTATTGTGAAATGTGTACGAGAGTACATTTGTAAGTGAGTGTGCATGAGTGTGTATGAAGGAATGATATGTTAAGGTATTAGGTTTTGTAAGCAAATTAATAATAAAGGTATTTTCTAAAAATGAATTAACTGGCAGAGAGATTTATACTTATTTGAAACTAGGCAACTTGGGAACTCTGAGGAGCGGAAAAGAGCACTACCAATGCTGGTGCCAAATTATCCCTCTTCTAGGGGGTCTTTTACTAAGACGTGCTCACGTTTTTGGTGCGCACTAAAATTGAGCGCACACTAAATGTTAGAGACGCCCCTAAGAATGCATCGGCGTCTCTAACGTTTAGCGCGTGCCCAATTTTAGCACACGCCAAAAACATGAGCGCGCCTGAGTAAAAGACTCTCACCCCCCCCCCCCCCCCCCCCCCCCCCCCCCAGTGCTTTAGGTTTTGTTGCTCATGTTTTTGCTGCTTTGCCCTTCCACGGAACCTCGGGGCCACTGTGAAAAGGTCAAACTAGCACATCCAGTAGAATAAACATAAGAACCTAAGCATTGCCATATTGGGATATATAACCATTTTTTAATGCATATTAATGTGATCCTTTTATCTGAAATATTTACTTCTCTTTCTTTATTTACCAACAGATCATGAACATGGAAACCATAAAGAGAGAGAATAAGACATCAGCCAAAGGATTCATCATTCTGGGCTTCTCTAACCAATCTCATGTCTTCATTTACATAATAGTTTTACCAGCCTACGTCATCTCTATTCTAGGAAATATTGGGTTCTTAATATTAATGTGCTCTGATCATCATCTCCACAAACCCATGTACTTCTTCCTCAGCAACTTGTCCTTCTTAGATATCTGGAACTCCACAGTCACTGTCTCTACGTTGCTACAAAGCCTTTTAAAAGGGAAGACCTTTATTTCATTTCCTCTATGTATGACCCAGTTTTACTTATTCGCAATTGCTGTAAGTACAGAATTTTGGCTTCTCACAGCCATGGCTTACGATCGTTATGTGGCAATATGTAAACCTCTACATTACCCACTCATTATGAACAAAAGGAACTGTATTTTACTTGCAGCTGCTTCCTGGATAACTGGCTCTCTGGATTTGTCTTTTTCAATCATTTATATATCTCAGTATTCCTTTTGTGGCTCCAATGAGATTAACCATTTCTACTGTGACCCCAACGCACTACTAAAACTCACCTGCAGTGATACTCACAACTTTGAAATAACGGTACTTTCTGAAGGACCATTTGTGGCTGTCACCCCCTTTCTATTAACCCTGTCATCCTATATCTTCATCATCGTTGCCATCTTGAAAATCCGTTCTTCTGAAGGGAGACGTAAGACCTTCTCCACCTGTTCCTCCCACCTCATCATCGTTCTCCTGTTCTATGGGACTATTATATGTGTCTACATGAGCCCAAGCTCAATGTTTTCACCAGAAGAAGAAAAAATGTTTGCCCTTCTGTACACGGGGTTCATTCCCATGCTAAACCCCTTAATTTATAGCATGAGAAATAAGGAAGTAAAAAATGCTCTGAGAAATCTCATGTTTCGAAAATATTAAACAAGACAGTATTACTGCTGTTTGAAATCTCACTAGGCATCAATACTTTTTTTCTTTTCTTGATTATTCCTGTTACTCAGTAAATACTTCTTAAATTTACTAAAATTCTAGAGTTTCTTTGTATCATTGATTGTTTTTATTTTAATCATTGATCAAAATCAGGACAGCTAGATACTAGGGTTGGGCAGCCTGAAAAACGTTGTATCTTTTTTCCAGTTTTTTTTTTTAAATAAGTCAAGAATGGATGTTATTATGAATGTGCACACTCCCCCAGATTCTACAAAATGCTTTTTATTATAAAAGCACTTCTGTATGGACATTCATTGTTCGTCTTTTCAGTATTTATGGTTGTTAATTATTAACTAGTAAAAAAGGCCCGTTTCTGTAGGAAAGGAAACGGGTGTTAGCAAGGTTTTCCTCCCCCCTCGCTGTCTCCCTGTGTCCCGTCCAAATCCCACGGCCCCCTTTCCTCCCCTCCGATTTCCATGGCTTCCTCCCTCCCTCTGTCCCTGTCCTTCAGTCTGTCCTCCCAGTCCTCCCTCTGAGTTCCAGTCCCCCCTCCCCCAACATGCACGTCGCCCCCCTACAAAACCGCCAACCCCCCTCTCCCCGGGGTCCTGGCGGCAGCATTGAAGAGCGAGCAGGCTCAGCAAGTCTGCTGCCTTCCCTTCTTTTCGCTGTGAGCTGTGACTCCGGTCCCGCCCTCATTTCCTGTTTCTGCAAGGGCGGGAGCAGAGTCTCAGCTCACAGCGAACAGAAGGGAAGGCCGCAGACTTGCAGAGCCTGCTCACGCTTCAATGCTTCCAGGCCAGTGACATCAGAGTTATCTACTGCATGAAGCAGACCACCTCCGGTGGAAGCCACGGTCCCAGGCAGCTTCAGAACGTTGGAGGTGAGAATTATTATATAGGAAGGGGCCCTTTTACAAATGTGTGCTGAAAAATGGCCTGCGGTAGCGTAGACGTGTGTTTTGGGTGCACACAGAATCATTTTCCAGCGCACCTGTAAAAAACGCCTTTTTTAAAATTTTTGCTGAAAATGGATGTGCGTCAAAATGAAAATTGCTGCGCGTCCATTTTGGGTCTGAGACCTTACCGCCAGCCATTGACCTAGTGGTAAAGTCTCATGTGGTAACCGGGTGGTAATGACCTATACATATCAAATGCCACTTGACGCAAATCTGATACATGCGCCCGAAAATAAAAATTATTTTTTGGACACGGATATCAGACGCACCAAAAATGAAATTACCACAAGAGCCATGTGATAGCTGGGCAGTAAGTCCATTTTGGCATGCGTTGGGTGCTCATAGACACTTAAGGCTATTTATGTTTATTTATATATGATTTAAACTATTCGATTGATTATTTGATTGGTATTTATCTAGTAGAGGAGTAGCCTAACAGTTAGTGCAGTGGATTGAGAATTGCGGAAATTGAGTTCAATTCCCACTGCAAGTCTGAGCAAGTCACTTAACCTTCCGATGTCCCAGATTCAAAATAATACCTACATAAAATATGTAAGCTGCTTTGATTATAACCTCAGAAAGCAGTATATCAAATTCCATCCCCTTTCCCTATATATGATTTGAATTTTTTCTAACTGGATTTCTATTCTACTCGGGCTGCATATAATGCAGCAGGACATGTTTATCCACTCCTACCCTACCTGAGATAATATTTAACCATCTCTCTGACCTTACGTGCAACTTTCTTCAAATCAATTACTTACTTTCTAATTCTTCCTACTTTCTTACTCATCATATGATCACATACGATCACATTTCAGCCTTGTACTTGTTACCAGCCGACTGGGCAAACACTGTTGACGGTACTATGTAAGCCACATTGAGCCTGCAATAGGTGAGAATATGTGGGGTACAAATGCAACAAATAAATAAATAAATCTATATGTTACAACTTTGCCTTACTCCTCACTTCCAGTTATAATGTTCTAGTACATATTGAGGGGCATAATCGAACGGAAATGCCTATCTCCGTGGGCGTTTATCTCCGAGAACGGGTCCGTGAAGGGGCGGGTCTCACCGTATTTTCGATAAAATGGACATTTTTGAGCTGGGCGTTTGTTTGTTTTTTAGCGATAATGGAAAGAAAAAACGCCCAGCTCAAAAACGTCCTAATCCGAGCCATTTGGTCGTGGGAGGGGCCAGGATTGGTAGTACACTGGCCCCCCTGATATGCCAGGACACCAACTGGGCACCCTAGGCCAGTGCGGTGGACTTCAGAAAAAGCTCCCACATGCGTAGCTCTCTTACCACAGGTGCTGAGCACCCAACCCCCTCCCCCAAAACCCACTACCCACAAATGCACAACACTACCATAGCTCTTAGGGGTGAAAGGGGCACCTACATGTGGGTACAGTGGGTTTTGGAGGCCTCCCATTTACCAGCACAAGTGTTACAGGTGTGGGGGGGGGGTGGTCCTGGGGCCACCTGCCTGAAGTGCACTGCGGTACCCACTAAAGTGCTCCAGGGACCTGCTTACACGCAGGCCTCTAGGACTGGTTGCTGCTATATAACATTGGCACACCAGTTTACACCTGAAGACTAATCTCTCCGAAAACGTTCTTTGTTGGAATAAGCACGTTTACTCACAGTTAACTGCAGATCAGAGGTTGTGCCCCACTGGCAACGAGTCTCCCTGGTACTGAGATTAGCAGTTGGTCATAGCTGGCAGAATGCTGTACAATGCCCTCTTTCAGCCACATTCAAGGTAAGAACTAAGTTCTGTAACGTGGCTAACACAGGAAAAGGAACTAAAACTGGCTTACAAAAATGGCCACTACCGCATGGACTACAAAAGGAAACACAACAGGGCACACTCTGACCCAGTAGGCAGGGGAAAAGCACCACGGGAGAAGAGCCTACCAACTACCAACATCGTGAGCATTTAACACAAGCTAATGAAATCACAGAGCCCAATACCCTACACCCACCACAATGCAATGTTGATGTGACCCTGTAGTGCACCCGAGAGCCACATCTGACCTAGGGAAAGGCTGTCAGAGGATAGAACACATTCTGCTGTATGGAGGTGGGTACGGCATTTGAGGCTGGCATAGAGGCTGGATAAAGTTTTTAAAGTGGGTTTTTTTTGGTGGGAGGGGTTATTGACCACTGGGGGAGTCCAGGGAGGTGATCCCCCATTCCCTCCAGTGGTCATCTGGGCAGTTGGGGCACCTTTGTGGGACTTGTTCGTGAAAAAAAAGGGTCCAAAAAAAGTGACCCAAAATTGCGGTAAAAACGCCTTTTTTTTTTTCGATTATCAGCTACAGACGCCCATCTCTCCTCAGCTGATAACCAGTCCCACCTCCGACACGCCTCCGACACACCCCCATCAACTTTATTCGTTTCCATGACAGAGTGCAGTTGGAAACGCCCAAAATCGGCTTTCGATTATACCGATTTGGGCGCCTTTGCGAGAAAAAACGCCCAGCTCCCGATTTGGATCGAAATATAGGTGTTTTTCTCTTTCGATTATAAGCAGGATAGTGTTGTCATTGCAAGTAGTATACCATCAAAAATTCAAACAACTGTAAGAGAGCAAAAGAACCAATAGAAACTATATCTAAATCAGTACTCTCTCATAAAAAATCTCAGATTGGGCACCTTGATCAATAATATACAAATATTATATATAAAAAAGCCTGAAAAGCCCAGGGTACCATTAACTTAGGACACCACTGCAATGGCTAACATCACAGGCTCCTCCTCCTTTTTATGAGAGAGTACTGATTTACATATAGTTTCAAGTAGTATACCATGCCATACTTTGTATTGTTGTTCGAATATTTTTACTACTCTAATTGCCTACTGCTCATGTTTGATCTATTCTTACTGTACACCGCCATGAGTGAATTCCTTCAAAAAGGCGGTAAATAAATCCTAATGCAGTCTATTTTTTGGCAAAATGTGGCCATGTCAGGCATCGGTTTAATTCATCTGTTGTCAATAAATTATCCACTACTCGCAACACTCGGTATATCTGGTCTGCTTTCTATCTGCATTGTCCCTCCAAAACGTAGGCATGTCCAATTTTGGCAGGTCAATGGCTACTGTAAACTGACACATCCAAGTGTAACTAATAGTATTCTATAAGTTTGCCGGAGGAGGTGGTAACAGTGGTTAGCTATCTGGGTTTAAAAAAGGTTTGGACAAATTCCTGGAGGAAAAGTCCACAGTCTGCTATTGAGACAGACAGGGGAAGCAACTGCTTGCCCTGGAATTTGTTGTATAGAATGTTGCTACTCTTTGAGATTCTGCATGGAATCTTATCACTCTTTAGGATTCCAGAATCTTGCTATGGAATGTTGCCCGATTTGGGTTTCTGCCAGGTATTTGTGACCTGGCTTGGCCACTGTATGGAAAACAGGATACTGGGCTAGATGAACCATTGGTCTGACCCAGTGTGGCTACTCTTATGGTCTTATGCATTGATTGTGACATGTCCTTGGCCTTCCCATGCTTCACCCATTTAAATGCCCCCTTGTGTACATTACAGAGTAGTGCCTTGCACTCATATGCATAAATGCCAATTTTTGAGCTATTGATTCACGTAAGTTTTAGAATGCCATACTTTCCCCTAGATCCTGTATATTGTGCTGAAAAATGTGCATGCAAATTTGGGTGCAAGCACAATTTAATTGGATAATGAGTCAATTAGCACCAACAGTTGGACATTAACACTCAGTTATTGGTGTTAATTGACAATAATGTGAATTTATGCGTGCATCTTTCTAAGCGCTATTCTGTAAAGATGTGCAAACTGGAAAGGGGTATAGTCATGGGAGGGGCATGGGAGGGTCAAGGATGTTCACTAAAGATGAATGTGGAGGGTCTGTGGAACATTTTAGTTGGTGTAAATCCTCACACCTAAATTTGGGCACGGATCCCAGCATTACATGCTATTCTATAAACCGCATCCAACTCAGAGCGCCATTTATAGAAATTATTTATTTATTTTATTTATTACATTTGTATCCCACATTTTCCCACCTATTTGTAGGCTCAATGTGGCTTACATAGTACCGGAGAGGCGTTCGGAGACTCCGGTGTAAACAAATACAAAGTGATGTTGTGGTAAGACCAAGTTCATGTGGCACAGCCACCTTAGGGAATCGTACAACGGAAGAGTTGTGAATAGCACTCAGTGCTCAATTTTTTGGTGGCCAAATTTGTGAGCCAGTTACAGAATCGGGGGTCCCTTTTTTACTAAAGATTGCTGTGCAACAATCCAGAACTACCACTGGCCCAACGCAGGCACCTTTGGTAGATTCACACCCCAGCACGCGGCCTTTCGAGAACCATCGGAAATATTTGAAAAATATTTCCACAGGGGGTTCACTGCCCAATTACCACCAGGTTAGCGCAGGAGCTCTTACCGCCACCTCAATGGATGTGCTCCCCCTGAAATAGCCACCCGGCAAATGTGAACTTACCCCACAGCCGTTTTATTTTTGGCCATTTTTACCTGCTGGGGTAAAGGGGACCTAGCATGCATCAAAAATGATCACCGCTGCTAACACAGCACCCCTTTTACCACACTTAGTGAAAGGGTTCCCTAGTCCTTTATATGCATATTTGGTACCTAACTTTAGGTAGTAGGTGATAAAATTGCCATGTTTCTGCAAGAACCCTTGCATATGTGCACTCTATTTGGAAAGTGCACATAGTTCACCCATTTTATTCGAGTGTCCACATGCTGAAAACACTCTGCTTGTGAAAATAGTGAGTGCACGCATGAACAATCAGAATGTATAAAGCAATGGGTACATGACCCAAGGCTGTTTCTTAATCAGTCCAAATATGAAGCACTATGGATTTCAGGTATTAATAGTCCTGCTTTCACCCCTACTATTCAGACTCTTCCTATTCAGGTGATGTCCACTGCCACCTTACTGGAAGTGGATTGGGATTCAAAATTAACATTTTATCACTGTATTTCAAAAATTAGATCACTTCTGAGGTTTACAGACCAGAAAGCTACAACATTTTTGTTACATGCACTTGTGATCAAAAGAATTGATGATTGTAATTCTTTATTGGCAGGTTGTCCTCAGTATTAAAGAAGCATCTACGATTGACACAAAATACAGCAATACGATTATAGGTTGAATGTCAACAATCGCGTAACTCTTTTGCTTCCTGAACTACATTGGTTACCCATACTGCAGCAGATTAAATTTAAGATTCTTATCTTGGCCTCTAAGGTCTTGTACACAAGGATACCATTTTATCTTCTCCCTTATCATCCTGCATGCTTTTTGCAGTCTTCGCAAGCAAATTACCTGATTATTCCATCTCATAAAATTCTGTGGTTAGATTCTTCACGTTCCACTGCACCCAGCGGTGTTGCTCCTCAGCTCTGGAATTCTCTCTCCCTCAGGATCTCAGACATAAAGGGTCTTTTCCAGAATTCAAAACGGGTTTAAAGAAATGGTTGTTTAACCAAGCTTTTGAAAATTAACTCATGATCTGAAGTTTAAGAACTATAGTTGGGCGGACTGGTTAGGGCTGGACATCTAAACCATTTGAGCTGTAGTTCTACTCCGTATGGGCCCCTTTCACAAAGCTGTGGCAAAATGGGGCCTGCACTGGCATCAGCGCATGTTCTTGATGTGTGCTGAGGCCCACTTTTACCGTGGTGGGTAAAAGGCAGGTGCTGTTTTTTTTCTGGAAATGGCCTTCCAGCAAGTGAAGCACTTGCTGTACCGCCATTTTGGGGGAAGCACTTACGCCACCCATTGATGTGGTGGTAAGGGCTCCTGTGCTAACCCAGTGGCAACTGGAACTGGGCAGGGCACAGCACTGATGGGTGCACACCAGCGCTACAAAAAGAAAAATATTTTTGTAGCGCCAGTTATGATGTTCTGGAAACCTATTTGCCTTTATACTACACCCTCTCTATCTCAAACAGCCTGAAAATCCTCAGCGTTACAATAGACTGCAACCTAACACTGGAGAATCAAGTGAAACCCACAACAAAGAAAATGTTCCACTCAATGTGGAAACTCAAACGCGTGAAACAATTCTTCCTGAGGGAAACATTCCGCAACCTAATACAATCAATGGTAATAAGCCACGTAGACTACTGCAATGGAATCTACGCCGGATGCAAAGAACAAACTATGAAGAAACTGCAAACCGCTCAAAACACGGCGGCTAGGCTTATATTTGGAAAAACGCGATTTGAAAGCGCAAAACCCCTCCGTGAAAAATTACACTGGCTCCCAATCAAAGAACGCTTTGCTTTCAAAATCTGCACCCTGGTTCACAAAATCATCTATGAGGAAGCTCCGAGATACATGACAGACTTAATCGACCTACCAACTAGAAGCACATCCGAATCAACACGAACATATCTAAATCTGCACTACCCAATCTGCAAAGGCCTTAAATACAAATCAACCTACGCATCCAGTTTTTCCTACATCAGCACACAACTGTGAACGCATTACCAAAAGCCTTAAAATGATGTACGACCACCTAAACTTCCGTAAAGCTCTAAAACCCAATCTGTTTAAAAAGGCATACCCTACCGAGCCAACTTAAATGCCTGATCTCGGCAACACAACGAACTAAAGTACGTAATGGACCTAACACAACTCTACCGCTGTACATTTCCCTTTATCTTACCGCAACATCACTTTGTATTTGTTCACACTGGAGTCAGCAAACGCCTCTCCGGTGCAATGTAAGCCACATTGAGCCTGCAAATAGGCGTGAAAATGTGGGATACAAATGTAACAAATAACTAAAATAAATAAATAAATATTGCCTTTATAAATCTTCTTACAATAGACATACTAATAGAACATCAAGCGCATAGGGCCAGATTCTATATGAGGTGCCTAAGATATCTGCCTAGAAAACAATTTTCGGCTAGGCGTATTCTACAGTTAGGCACGGTATATAGAATATGCTTAGTTGATTTCCTAGTGCCTAAATCTATGCACCTCTATTTACACCAATGAAAACATGGCATAAATCTGGGTGCATAAATTTTGGAACGCCCATTCAATGGCCATTTCTCTAACCATGGCCATGCCCCTTTTGAACTATGCATTAGATATTAGGTGCAATGCATTAATGAATACACTTAGGAGGAGATTCTATATATGTCACTTAAAGATTTGGTGCTGAATTCAGTGTCAACTAAGCATATTCTATTATCGTAATCTAGATTTAGGCGCTGATTATAGAATAAGCTTAGTTGATACTGCAGCGCCTAAATCTGCGCAGATCCATTTACACCAGCTAAAACATGGCATAAATCCTGGTGCGTAGATTTAGGCGTACTGGGTCATATTTTATAACTAGGCACCTAAATTTCAGAACACCCACGAAATGCCCATTTCCCCGCCCATAACCACACCCCTTCTTGCCTGCTTGCACACATATTTACAGAATATGCTTAGCGAGTTGTGCGCCTAAATTCTAATCAGTGCCAATTAGTGCTCATTATTGCTTGTTAAGTGCTGGTATCAGTGCTCATTAGCTAGTTAAGCCAATTAAGTTACACACTGTGTTATAGCATCCACGCCGATTTCAGCGCTTAAATCTAAATGTACTATATAGAATCTAGGCTTAACGAGTTATATGTGTGAATTCTAATTATTGCCAATTAGTGGTTATAATTGCTTGTTAAGTTAAGTTCCATGCGTTATTATGGACTTTGCTTAGATTTCAGCACAGGCATGCTATATAGAAACCAGCCGATACTGCGTTGAACTTTCATCGGATCAAAGGCAAATGGTCACCAAATCCTCTTTACAACTAAACATTCTCATTAACAAGGAAAGCAAATCAGGCAAACTTCAACAAAACTTGAAAGTGACCCGCATTCCCAAACCTTCCTGTCCCAGAAGCTTTGACCTTCTTTATTACCTGACTGATTCAAAATCTGAACTTTTTCGAGGAAGAAGCAAATCTGTGTGACAACTGAATACCGCAAGTCAGTTCAAACATTTTTCTTCTTGAACCACACATCTGGATTTTATTTAACTTCACAGCTTTTGGGCTGAGAATGATAAGAGGAAATTAACTATCATGCTTGTCTTATTGGTGGTGAGTTGAACACGCATTATAGATATAAGAGATCACGTCGACAAGTAAGTACAAATATGTATCTATTTTTGAATGACAGAAAATTGTGTTCAATTAAATTACGTATATAGACCCCATAGAAAGCAGAAATCACATAGAATACAAAGTGATGATGTATTTATAAGAGTGCTTATCTCAGATCAGAAGTATTGGGTGAATTACAAACCATTACAGGATTCCGGGGGGGGGGGGGGGGTCTTTTACTGAGGCATGCTACTGTTTTTAGGGTGACCTAAACATTAGAGACGCTCATAGGTTTATATGGGAATCTCTAATGTTTAGTGTGCACTAAAAACGCTGGTACGCCTTAGTAAAAGAGGCTGTCAATGAGTATGAAATGAAAGGGTTTATATTTCTTCATTTGGAATCATTCCTGTCACCAAATCTGTGATTTTAAAAACATCTTTTACCATAATGCATTTCCCTGATACAAAAGTACTTTGTTCTCTGCCAGAATAGAAACTGGAAGTCAGAAATTCTGGTACCTGATGATCAAAAAGATCGTAAATATGTCCATCTGAACCATGGGTTTTTGAAATGTGATTCTTTCGGTCCATCTGCATCTCAGAAGAGTCAACCTTTCCAGTTGTTGTCTGCTTAACTGAACCGTTTCAGCATGCATTAACAGCAAAATCTAACTTGATGGATACCTGACATTATCTCTCTCAGGTTTTCTAACTCAACAGATAGTGAAATCTGGAAGATTTTTCATGATTCCCGAAACCAGACCATCAGCTCATAGCTTTTCATGGCAACGGTACAGGATTGATCTAAAGAAAACTTCCAGCTCATGAGTAACTACAGTTCAATGATGTGTGTTGAGCCAAAATGGGTATCTGAGCTGATGCTTTTGAGTGAGATTTCCAGTGAAAAATTGCTTATTTGTAGTAGGTTAGTGGTTAGAGCAGGAGGCTGTGAACCAAGGAAACCTGAGTTCAAATCCTGCTGCTGTTCCTTTTGACCTTAGCCTTCCATTGGCTCAGGTACAAACAAAGGGCCTCTTTTATCAAGCCACGATAATTGCTCCTTGTGCAGTAATGCCAACAAAGTCTATACCTGTTGGTTGATAGATAGATAGATAGTTTGATAGATTGATGTCTATATATGTTGATAGATAGAAGTCTATACCTCTTGATTGATAGATAGATAGATAGATAGATAGATAGATAGATAGATAGATAGATAGATAGATAGATAGATAGATAGATAGATATGGGGATTGGAGATTTCCCTTATTTGTTTTGTAGTGGGCAGTGATTACATGCCTCGCTATCTGACATGTTTAATACTTTCTGTTGGTGAGCATGTATTTCTTGTGAGATGTGTTATACTTCAAATAAATGGGAAATAATTATCAATTTACATACACCTATATAAAGTAGAGCAATTATGATTTCTCTGTTGCAAATATACATGGCAGTCATTACAAATGGGAAACTACAGGGGGAGGAAGGAACTGTAACGCTTAACAGCTGGTCTGGATGGTCAGATTAAATAGCCGTCGGTTCCTATTTTTCTAAAATCATCACTTATGTGTATTATATTTACAGCTGATCCAAGGAAGATGTAAATACACTTAATTGTTGCTCTATTCTTGTTACAATATATTATCTGTGGTAAAATAACCCATCATAAAGGTAGCCTACATTGATAACTTTCCCCCTAAAATGTAAAAATAATGGCAAGAAATGGTAGTAGCAGTGATGGTAATATTTTTTTATTTATGCGTTCTTGTATTCTATTATTATCGAAAAATATGTTTTGGTTCAAAGTGTCTTACAGTTTACATTTGGGTGGAGTTACATTAGTGTTTTATTTATTTGTTACATTTGTATCCCACATTTTCCCACCTATTTGTAGACTCAATGTGGCTTACATAGTACTGGAGAGGCGTTTGCAGACTCCGGTGTGAACAAATACAAAGTGATATTGTGGTAAGACCAAGTTCATGTGGCACAACCACATTAGGGCATCGTATAACGGAAGAGTTGTGTTATGTCCATTACGTGCTTTAGTTTTGTTGTTTTGTAGAGATCAGGTATTTATGTTGGATTGGTAGGGTATGCCTTTTTAAACAGGTTAGTTTTTAGTGTTTTCCGGAAGATTAGTTGATCGTACGTAGTTTTCAAGGCTTTTACTTTTGTTACATAGGGAGGTTGTCAATAGTTTATGTGGTTAGTTGTAGAATAGCTTGAATAGGTAGGTTTTCATAAGTTTTCTGAACAGGAGATAGTCAGTGATACTTATTGTGGCTTTGGTATTGAGTTCCACATGTCCTTCCCTCAGCCTATTCTCTCAACTCTCCTTCATCCCCTGCCTCTCTTTGGTAAGGATTCACACACTAATGGCCATGCAATAAGGGCCATTAATGCCAAAAATAATCAGCCACTAGAGTGTGGGAAAGATCAACGTAATGGCATACTAAGGCCACTTTTTTGCCACAACTTTGTAAAAGGGTCTCTTTTGGGCTCATTTTCAAAAGAGAAGGGCGCCCATCTTTTGACACAAATTGGGAGATGGGCATCCTTCTCCCAAGGTCGCCGAAATCGGCATAATAGAAAGCTGATTTTGGGCAACCTCAACTGCTTTCCATGGCGGAGACAACTAAAGTTCCCGATGGTGTATCGGAAGCATAGCGAAGGCGGGACTGGGGCGTGCTTAACACATGGGTGTCCTCGGCCGTTGACGGAAAAAAGAAAGGCGTCCCTGACCAACACTTGGCCGACTTTACTTAGTCCATTTTTTCTTGCGACCAAGCCTCAAAAAGGTGCCAGAACTGACCAGATGACCACCGGAGGGAATCTGGGATAACATCCTGTTACTCCCCCAGTGGTCACTAACCCCCTCCCACCCTAAAAAGAACTTTAAAAATATTTTTTGCCAGCCTCGAATATCATACCCAGCTCCCTGACAGCAGTATGCAGGTCCCTGGAGCAGCTTTAGTGGGTGCAATGCACTTCAGGCTGGCAGACCCAGGCCCATCCCCCCATACCTGTTACACTTGTGGTGGTAAATGTGAGCCCTTCAATACCCACCAGAAACCTTCTGTACCCACATTTAAAGGCCCCCTTCACCCCTTAGGGCTATGGTAGTGTTGTACAGTTATGGGTAGTTGTGGGTAGTGGGGTTGAGGGGGGATGGGGGGCTCAGCACACAAGGTAAGGGAGCTATGCAGCTGGGAGCAATTTATGAAGTCCACTGCAGTGCCCCCGAAGGTGCCCGGTTGGTGTCCTGGCATGTCAGAGGGACCAGTGCACTACGAATGCTGGCTCCTTCCACGACCATAGGGCTTGCATTTGGTCGTTTCTGAGATGGGCGTCCTCGGTTTCCATTATTGCTGAAAACCGGAGACGACCACCTCTAAGGACGACCATTTCTAAGGTTGCCCTAAATGTGGATATCTGGGCATCTCCGACCTTATTATCAAAATGAAAAATGGCCACCCATCTTGTTTTGACATTATGGGTTTCCCCGCCCCTTTGCCGGGACGTCCTGCGAGGACGTCCTCAGGGAAACTTGGGCGCCCCATTCGATTGTGCCCCTCCACGTGAACAGTTACTGATGACATTGATCCCAAAAAACAAATTTTAAAAAATTCAAACAAAATGAAAATTCCCATATAAATGTTTTAAAAAATTGAAGACACACCTTAGCACTCAGAAAATGAGAGATTAGACTTCTCATCCCCTTCCTTTGTTTCCCATTTCACTGTACACTCATGATCTTACTTCTCACAAACTCGTTTCAAAACTGTGTGTCTTTACTTTCGCCACAATTTCCCCTCAGGTCTCTTTCCATCTATATTTCATATGGGGAATAATGGGTGGAAACACTTGTGAAAATTAATGAACATTCGATAGGAGAAGATTTTTAAACAAGTTGCCACTGTTCCAATAGATTTTGAAGTAAAATAAATGAGTTCTTCGCTTAAACGTCTGATAGCCATATGCTCTGTATCGTTGGGATCTCATATATATTGCAAAACAGATATTATTCATTCATTTGCAACATTTCTCTTGTTTTATATATTTACCAACAGATCATGAACATGAAAACCATAAAGGGAGAGAATGAGACATCAGCCACAGGATTCATCATTTTGGGCTTCTCTAACCAATCTCGCCTGCATGTCTTCATTTACGCAATAGTTTTACCAGCCTACGTCATCTCGATGCTGGGAAATATTGGGTTCTTAGTATTAATGTTCTCTGACCATCATCTCCACAAACCCATGTACTTCTTCCTCTGCAACTTATCCTTTGTAGATATTTGGAACACCACAGTCACTGTCTCTACGTTGCTACAAAGCCTTTTAAAGGGGAAGACCTTTATTTCATTTTCTTCATGTATGACACAGCTTTACCTAATCATAATTGCTTTAAGTACAGAATTCTGGCTTCTCACAGCCATGGCCTACGATCGGTTTGTAGCAATATGTAAACCTCTACATTACCCACTCCTCATGAACAAAAGGAACTGCATTTTACTTGCAGCTTCTTCCTGGACAGCGGGTTGTTTAGATATGATTCCTTTAGTAGATTTTGTATCCCATTACTCCTTTTGTGCTTCCAATGAGATTAACCATTTCTACTGTGACATCAACGCACTGCTAAAACTCTCCTGCAGTGATACGCACAACTTTGAATTACTAGCACTTTATGAAGGGATTTTTATGGGTGTCACCCCCTTTCTACTTACCCTTTCATCCTACGCCTTTATCATTTCCACCATACTGAAAATCAGCTCTTCTGAAGGAAGACACAAGGCCTTCTCCACCTGCTCCTCCCACCTCACTGTTGTTGTTCTGTTTTATGGCACTGTTATATGCATCTATATGAGTCCAAGTTCAATGTTTTCATCAGAGCAAGATAAAATGTTTGCCCTTCTGTACACGGTGTTCATTCCCATGCTAAACCCCTTCATTTATAGCATGAGAAATCAAGAAGTAAAAAATGCACTGAGAAATCTCATCTTTAGAAAGCAATAGCAATGTATCACTGCCATCTGAAACTTCACCAGAAATGAATAATCTTGATTATTTCTGTTACTATAAAGTTTTAAAATAATGTTAAGGATTCTTTGAATTATTGTTCTTTTAATTAGAGGAGTGTGGTAGCCTTGTTAGTCCACTCTTAAGGTTATCAATAGAAATCAAACAAAATAAAACATGGAAAAGAAAATCAGATGATACCTTTTTTATTGGACATAACTTAATACATTTCTTGATTAGCTTTCGAAGGTCGCCCTCCCCTCACCTATCCACACCCACCCTGTTAGAATATCAATGATATGCTTTGATGTCCCCATGCATACCTCCGACCCACCCCCATCCTCCCACCCTGTCAGACTGTCATAGTAATGCTTGAATGTTTTCACTTATATACACTGTCAGCTAGCACATTTGCTTATTTCCAATCTGAGGAAGAAGGGCGACCTTCGAAAGCTAATCAAGAAATGTATTAAGTTATGACCAATAAAAAAGGTATCATCTTATTTTCTTTTCCATGTTTTATTTTGTTTGATTTCTATTGTTCTTTTAATGAAATCATTGATCATGATTAGGGCAGCTACCTGTACTATTGCACATGTTTTCAGACAGGAACTAATTAAACACTTTAGAAATCTCTAAACCCATGTTCCTACATTCCTGCTTGCAGAATTTATCGGTTAGGACTAGATTCTAATTATGGCGCCTGAAAAATCAGCACTGAAATAAAAATTCTGCCTATGTGTATTCTAGAAATTCTGTGTAAATCTAAGTGTGGTTTATAGAATACGCCTAGGGCAGGGGTAGGCAACTCCAGTCCTCGAGAGCCGGAGGCAGCTCAGGTTTTCAGGATATCTACTACTACTACTACCATTAAACATTTCTATAGCACTACTAGACTTACGCAGCGCTGTACAAATGAACATGAAAAGACAGTCCCTGCTCAACAGAGCTTACAATCTAAATTGGACAGACGAACAGACAGCTAGGGGTGGGGAAATTGCAGTGGTAGGGGTGATAAGTGAGGGTGTTGAGTAAGAGAGTCATGGTTAGGAGTCGAAAGCAGTAGCAAAGAGGTGGCTTTAAGCCTAGACTTGAAGACAGCCAGAGACTGAGCCTGACGTACTGGCTCAGGGAGTCTATTCCAGGCATAGGGAGCAGAGAGATAGAAGGAACGGAGCCTGGAGTTAGCAGTGGGGGAGAAGGGGGACGACAAGAGACATTTACCCAGTGAACAGAGTTCACGGGGAGGAGTGTAGGGAGAGATGAGAGCGGAAAGGTACTGAGGAGCTGCAGTGATTTAACCAGAGCTGACATTGTGATGTCATAATGCCTCAGTCCACCAATGCCTAAGAGCCAACCTCATCAGTGATGTCACAATGGCTTGACTGTCCTATACTTGGCTCATACTACTACTACTACTACTATTAAACATTTATATAGCGCTACTAGATTTACGCAGCGCTGTACAAATGAACATGAAAAGACAGTCCCTGCTCAACAGAGCTTACAATCTAAATTGGACAGACGGACAGACAGCTAGGGGTGGAAAAATAGATAGATAGATAGATAGATAGATAGATAGATAGATAGATAGATAGATAGATAGATAGATAGATAGATAGACAGACAGACATCTAGGGGTGGGGAAATAGATAGATCTATCTCCTGCATATTCATTGTGGATATCCTGAAAACCTGACCTGCCTCCGGCTCTCGAGGACTGGGATTGCCTACCTCTGGCCTAGGGGGTTTATAGAATATGCCTAGCGGCCATGACAGTGCCTAACTTTAGGTGTGGCCTTTTATGCCAAGTAAAGCTTGGTGGAAATACCGGCACCTATGTCAGGCATGTGATTGTATGTATAGTGCATGTATTGCTTCCTTTCCTGGTCTAAGAACTCTTTGCATTGCTTAGATGTTGAGAAAAGTGACGTAACGATCGTTTATGATTGGTTCTAATCATTGTGTGTATATAGCTAATCATTGTATATACCTTAATCATTGTAGAATTTAGCTCCTGTAATAAAGGTTTCATTTATCTAATACGAATCCCAAAGAATCCATGGTAATTATTGAGTAGTCTGTGTCAGTGAGACAGGCTGTAAATTCATAGCAGTTCAGAACGGAGCAGGTATATTCTGTAACCCTGCACAAAGTTTTTCTTACGCCCACAACCTGCCCATGTCACGTCCATAGCCATACCCCCCTTTTAGGCAGTACACATTAGAATTCATGCTGACATTTCGCACAATGTGCTTTGCTAATAGTCCATGTAAATTCTAACTAATGCCAATTAGTGCTGATAACTGCTTGTTAAATCTATCTACAGGGTTTTCTAGAAAAACATAGGGAGATGCAACTGCACACCACTACCATAGAACCTATGGGTGAAGGGGGGCAACTAGATGTGAGTACAGTGGGTTTGTGGTGGGTTTTGGAAGGCTCACATTTACCACCACAAGTATAACAGGTGGGGGGGGGGATGGGCCTGGGTCCACCTGCCTGAAGTGCACTGTAGTACCCACTAAAACTATTCCAGGGACCTGCATACTGCTGTCATGGAGCTGGGTATGATAGATGAGGTTGGCATAGAGGATGGGAAAATATGTTTTAAACATTTTTTGAGGGTGGGAGGGGGTTAGTGATCACTTGGGGAGTAAGGGGAAGTCATCCCCAATTCCCTCCAGTGGTCATCTGGACATTTAGGGCACATTTGTGTGGCTTGGTCATAAGAAAAAAAGGACCAAGTAATGTCGACCAAGTATTTGTCAGGGACGCCCTTCTTTTTTCCATTATCGGCCGAGGACACCCATGATGTGTTAAGCACGCCCCAGTCCCGCCTTCCCTATGCTTCCGACACGCCCCCGTAAACTTTGGTCGTCCCCGCGACAGAAAGCAGTTGAGGACGCCCAAAATCAGCTTTCGATTATGCCGATGCAACTGCACACCACTACCATAGAACCTATGGGTGAAGGGGGGCAACTAGATGTGAGTACAGTGGGTTTGTGGTGGGTTTTGGAAGGCTCACATTTACCACCACAAGTATAACAGGTAGGGGGGGGGGGGATGAGCCTGGGTCCACCTGCCTGAAGTGCACTGTAGTACCCACTAAAACTATTCCAGGGACCTGCATACTGCTGTCATGGAGCTGGGTATGATAGATGAGGTTGGCATAGAGGCTGGAAAAATATTTTTTAAACATTTTTTTGAGGGTGGGAGGGAGTTAGTGATCACTTGGGGAGTAAGGGGAAGTCATCCCCAATTCCCTCCAGTGGTCATCTGGACATTTAGGGCACATTTGTGTGGCTTGGTCATAAGAAAAAAAGGACCAAGTAATGTCGACCAAGTGTTTGTCAGGGACGCCCTTCTTTTTTCCATTATCGGCCGAGGACACCCATGATGTGTTAAGCACGCCCCAGTCCCGCCTTCGCTAGGCTTCCGACACGCCCCCGTAAACTTTGGTCGTCCCCGCAACAGAAAGCAGTTGAGGACGCCCAAAATCAGCTTTCGATTATGCCGATTTGGGCGACCTTGGGAGAAGGATGCCCATCTCCCGATTTGTGTCGAAAGATGGGAGCCCTTCTCTTTCGAAAATAAGCCTAGAAATCTGCACAGAAACTGAAGCATATTCTATAACAATGCACATAACTTAAATGGTTAACCAGCTGATCAGAACTGTTAATTATTATTACTATTTGTTGCATTTGTATCCCACACTTTCCCACCTATTTGCAGGCTCAATGTGGCTTACATGGTACCGTAGAGGCGTTCGCCAACTCCGGTAAAAAAAATACAAAGTGATGTTGTGGTCGAATAAGGTTCATGTGTTACAGACACATTGGGGAATTGTAGAGAAGAAGAGTTATGTAGTGTTCATTACGAGCTTTGGTTTCGTTATGTTACAGGGTTCAGGCACTTAGGTTGGGTCGGTAGGGTATGACTTTTCGAACAGGTTGGTCTTTAGTGATTTCCGGAAGTTAATGTGGTTGTATGTTGTTTTCACGGCTTTTGGTAGTGTGTTCCATAGTTGTGTGCTTATGTAAGGGAAGCTGGATGCATAAGTTGATTTGTATTTGAGTCCTTTATAGCTTGCGTAGTGGAGATTTAAGTATGTTCTTGTTGATCCAGTTGTGTTTCTGGTTGGAAGGTCTATGAGGTCTGTTGGATGTTAGCAAGCAATTATCAGCACTGATTGGCATTAATTGAGATTTAAGCGCACAACTCACTAATTCTATAACAGGGTGCACCTAAATTCTAAGTTGTATAGTTGAAAAGGGGGTGTGGTGTGGGTGTTTCTAAAATCTATGTGCATAATTATAGATTACACCCAATCTGCAGCTAATTTAGGCATTGAGATTTACACCAAGAAAAGGTGGCTTAAATGGATGCAACTAGATTTAGTCGTGTGACGACCCGCTCAGTGTATTTTTATATACCGTGCAGAAACTTAGGTCTATTCTATAACATGTAGGCATACTTTAGAGAATATGCTTCGTCATAATATTTCCATTCAGATTTTTCAGGTGCCATATATAGAATCTGGCCCTATATATAGAATTCACACCAATAAGGCCATTTTGAAAGTGCTCTGAGCACGTATAACTTGTTTTTTTAGGCTACACCAGGTGCTCAGCTTAGTGGTTGGTGCACTAGACTGAGAATCACAGGAGCAAATGCTCATATCCTATTAAAACTGCTTGTGACTTTGCTCAAATAACTTAACCCTCCGTTGCCTCAGATAGAAACTTAAGACCTAATATTCACCTAATGCCAAACTTAACACACTAACCAATCAATATTCAGCCAACAGTAGTCAGTGTTTTTTTTTTTAACGCTGGCTGACATATTGATATTTAATGCTGAATCATTTTGAAGCAGCAGCTTTAAATATCTGCGGCTGACAGGTGTGTAAGAGGCTGCTGCTACCTGCATAACTCTTGTTTACAGGTTCCCCTCCCATCCTCTGGAAGCCTATTTGCCTTTATAAAGCAGGCTTAAAATTTGTTATTTTAAACTTTTTATAATAGGCATACTGTTAGAAAATCAAGCTCATACAGTCTTCAAGTTTCACCAAATCAAAGGCAAATGGTCACCAAAACCTCTTAAGTAGTAAACGTTCTCATTAACAGAAAACAAACAAACCAGACAAACTTAGTGTTCCTCTTTAGCCCATGAGTTCCTGTGTCTCTGATGCCCCTCCTTCCCAATCCTTCATGTCCCAGCAGCTTTGAACTTCTTTATTAGCTGACTGATTCAAAGACTACCTTTTGAGCTAGAAGCAACTGTGTGGCAACTGAATAACGCAAGTCAGTTCAAACATTTTTCTTCTTAAACCACACATCTGGATTTCATTTAACATCACAGCTTTTGGGCTGAGAATGATAAGATGAGATGAACTATCATGCATGTCTTATTGGTGGTGAGTTGAACACGCATTATAGATATAAGAGGTCACGTCAACATGTAAGTATAAATATGTATCTATTTCTGAAGGACAGAAAATTGTGTTCAATGAAATTACATATATAGACCCCATGTATTTATTTATAAGAGTGCTTATCTCAGATCAGAAGTATTGGGTGAATTGCAAACCATTACAGGATTCGGGGGGGGGGGGGGGGGGGGTCTTTTACTAAGGCATGCTAGTGTTTTTAGGGTTTTCACAATTTCCCTTCAGGTCTCTTTCCAGCTATATTTCATATGGGCAATAATGGGTGGAAACGTGAAAATTAATGAACGTTCGATAAGAGAAGATTTGCAAACCTGTTGCCATTGTTCCAATAGATTTTGAAGTAAATTAAATGAGTTCTTCGCTTAATCGTCTGATCTGCAACATTTCTCTTTTTTATATATTTACCAACAGATCATGAACATGAAAACCATAAAGGGAGAGAATGAGACATCAGCCACAGGATTCATCATTTTGGGCTTCTCTAACCAATCTCGCCTGCATGTCTTCATTTACGCAATAGTTTTACCAGCCTACGTCATCTCGATGCTGGGAAATATTGGGTTCTTAGTATTAATGTTCTCTGACCATCATCTCCACAAACCCATGTACTTCTTCCTCAGCAACTTGTCCTTTGTAGATATTTGGAACACCACAATCACTGTCTCTACTTTGCTACAAAGCCTTTTAGAGGGGAAGATCTTTATTTCATTTTCTTCATGTATGACACAGCTCTACCTATTCTTAATTGCTTTAGGTACAGAATTCTACCTTCTCACAGCCATGGCCTATGATCGGTTTGTAGCAATATGTAAACCTCTACATTACCCACTCCTCATGAACAAAAGGAACTGCATTTTACTTGCAGCTTCTTCCTGGACAGTGGGTTGTTTAGATATGATTCCTTTAGTAGATTTTGTATCCCATTACTCCTTTTGTGCTTCCAAGGAGATTAACCATTTCTACTGTGACCTCAACGCACTGGTAAAACTCTCCTGCAGTGATACGCACAACTTTGAATTACTAGCACTTTATGAAGGGATTTTTATGGGTGTCACCCCCTTTCTACTTACCCTTTCATCCTACGCCTTTATCATTTCCACCATACTGAAAATCAGCTCTTCTGAAGGAAGACACAAGGCCTTCTCCACCTGTTCCTCCCACCTCACTGTTGTTGTTCTGTTTTATGGCACTGTTATATGTATCTATACGAGTCCAAGTTCAATGTTTTCATCAGAGCAAGATAAAATGTTTGCCCTTCTGTACACGGTGTTCATTCCCATGCTAAACCCCTTCATTTATAGCATGAGAAATCAAGAAGTAAAAAATGCACTGAGAAATCTCATCTTTAGAAAGCAATAGCAATGTATCACTGCCATCTGAATCTTCACCAGAAATGAATAATCTTGATTATTTCTGTTACTATAAAGTTTTTAAAAAAATGTTAAGGATTCTTTGAATTATTGTTCTTTTAATTAGAGGAGTGTGGTAGCCGTGTTAGTCCACTCTTAAGGTTATCAATAGAAATCAAACAAAATAAAACATGGAAAAGAAAATCAGATGATACCTTTTTTATTGGACATAACTTAATACATTTCTTGATTAGCTTTCGAAGGTCGCCCTCCCCTCACCTATCCACACCCACCTTGTTAGAATATCAATGATATGCTTTGATGTCCCCATGCATACCTCCGACCCACCCCCATCCTCCCACCCTGTCAGACTGTCATAGTAATGCTTGAATGTTTTCACTTATATACACTGTCAGCTAGCACATTTGCTTATTTCCGATCTGACGAAGAAGGGCAACCTTCGAAAGCTAATCAAGAAATGTATTAAGTTATGTCCAATAAAAAAGGTATCATCTTATTTTCTTTTCCATGTTTTATTTTGTTTGATTTCTATTGTTCTTTTAATGAAATCATTGATCATGATTAGGGCAGCTACCTGTACTATTGCACATGTTTTCAGACAGGAACTAATTAAACACTTTAGAAATCTCTAAACCCATGTTCCTACATTCCTGCTTGCAGAATTTATCGGTTAGGACTAGATTCTAATTATGGCGCCTGAAAAATCAGCACTGAAAAAAAAATTCTGCCTATGTGTATTCTAGAAATTCTATGTAAATCTAAGTGTGGTTTATAGAATACGCCTAGGGCAGGGGTAGGCAACTCCAGTCCTCGAGAGCCGGAGGCAGGTCAGGTTTTCAGGATATCTACTACTACTACTACTATTAAACATTTCTATAGCGCTACAAGATTTACGCAGCGCTGTACAAATGAACATGAACATGTCCCTGGACAGACGGACAGACAGCTAGGAGTGGAAAAATAGATAGATAGATAAATAGATAGACATCTAGGGGTGGGGAAATAGATAGATCTATCTCCTGCATATTCATTGTGGATATCCTGAAAACCTGACCTGCCTCCGGCTCTCGAGGACTGGGATTGCCTACCTCTGGCCTAGGGGGTTTATAGAATATGCCTAGCGGCCATGACAGTGCCTAACTTTAGGTGTGGCCTTTTATGCCAAGTAAAGCTTGGTGGAAATACCGGCACCTATGTCAGGCATGTGATTGTATGTATAGTGCATGTATTGCTTCCTTTCCTGGTCTAAGAACTCTTTGCATTGCTTAGATGTTGAGACAAGTGACGTAACGATCGTTTATGGTTGTTTCTAATCATTGTGTGTATATAGCTAATCATTGTATATACCTTAATCATCGTAGAATTTAGCTCCTGTAATAAAGGTTTCATTTATCTAATACGAATCCAAAAGAATCTTGAGTACACAGTTACGGAACGCACTGCCGCGCAACTTAAAAACGATCTACGAACCTGACTAACTTCCGTAAACTGTTGGAATGTATTGTATTTTGCATGCATTGCCTGTCACCTATTATTTCTCTGTGATTACTCTGTGACCTCTGATGTGAATTACTTAGAGAGGTCACACAGCTATGCAACTTCCTGTGGGGGTTAGATGCAGCAGATGCAGCACATGGAGCACATGGAGCTCATGATCTCTCCTAACCTGAGAGGATCTATGGTGGTGTGAGCATCCATTACCATCTAAGCACATGGAAGGAGCTGATAATACAAATGTATAGTAATATGTATATATAAGCCTGTCTGATTATAATCTAACTACAAACTGTGAGTAAACAGATGTTTTGTTACTTCAACTTTAAAGTGACTCAGCAGTGAATTATTCTGGGGTGAATGAGAGAGAGATGAAGAAAGAAATTAACATTTCTAAAGCTGAAGCTGTGTGTACTAAAATCTGCTAATTATTTACTACAAATAATCCAACAAAAAGGGTTATGGGCCCAGGGCTCAGGAATTGAAAAAGAAGAGAAATATTACCAGGCAGAAAAAAAGGCCACATTTTTCTCTTAAGTCTTTAAAGGAAAGATTCAGTCTGTCTCTCTCTCCCCCCACACAGCAGACAGAAGGCTAAGAAAATGGCTGAGGGAAGAAATTCACCATTGTTCTATTCTCTCAAGGTGCCTAGATTAACTGAGTTTAATTATCGGCAGTGGGAACTAAGATTCATATGTCTCCTTCGAGCAAAAAGATTAGATATATGCTTAGACCAAGACAGAACAGCTGAAAATATGGCTGAATGGGACAGTGCAAACTATTATGTGAAGTGCATGCTTTTGGAAGCTCTCTCAGAGAAACAAGCCATATTAGTGGAGGGAAAAGATACACCAAAGGACATTTTATATAAACTGAGAACTATGTATGCAACTACATATGCAAAGCAGCAACCAATTTGGTTGGCAGAGTTGAATGAAACCAAATTAAGGGATAAAAGTAAATGTAATGATCACATTATGCATCTTATGTCTTCATTTCAAAAGCTAGAACTTTCTGGAATTCCCATGTGTGATGCATTGAAAAGAGCATTTCTTTTTACCTCACTATCAAAGAAGTTTGATGTTTTTAGGTCTGTAAATGAGGCCATTGAAGGGCAATCTTTTGAACAGGCAACATCAAAACTAAGGCAGGAATGCATAGTAAATGATTCTGAGGAGATGTGTTCTCAAAGCAAGTCAGAGAGAAATGAAACAAATTTCTTGGCAAAGAACAGAGGAAGGCGGAGCTATGGGAAAACTCCACCCAAGGGCAAGCTGATTTGCTACTCATGTGGAAAGGAGGGACATGTATCTAAATGGTGTAAGGAAACACAAAACACTCCCTCTAGCTCACCTAAGCCAATGGAACTAAAGAATTTCCAAACCAGGAAATGTATGAAGGACAAAGATAAACACAAGGGCTTTCTAATGACAGAAAAATCTTTGACTATGGTAAATAATAATTCAAATGAAAGTACTTGGATTTTGGATTCAGGGAGCACATGCCATTTAACCAATTGTAAGGATTTCTTTCAGGAAATGTGTCCAGAGGAAGGTATCCTTAAAACTGCAAACGCAGGGACTGCTAAGATCCAAGCAAAAGGTATTGGATTCTTAAAATGCAAAGTGTCTAATGAAGTTAAAGAAATTCCTGTAAGTGATGTCTTGTATATTCCCCAAGCAGTTTGCAATATGCTTAGTGTATCTACATTAGATAAGAAGGGATTTGTGATTCATTTTGAAAACAGTAAGTGCACAATCTCTAAAAATGATGAAGTGTATGCTGAAGCTTTTATGCATAATGATGTTTATAAGCTGAACATTTCAGGTGAAGCCTCACATATGGCGCAAGTAAGGAAGAATGATGGTAAATGTAGTCTGGAAATCTGGCACCGCCGCCTGGGACATCGTGATTTTAAGGTGATCCAGGATCTTTACAGTAAGCAACTAGCCACCGGCATTCAGATAAGTGCAGATGCTGGTAAAATGGAGAAATGCATAGACTGTGTTACTCAAAAGGGTGCGAGACCCTCATTTCCTGCATACACAGGAAATAGGAGTAATAAAGTACTGGACTTAATACACAGTGACTTATGTGGACCGTTTAATATCCCATCATTGGGAAATAACAGATTTGTGCTAATATTCTTGGATGATTTCTCTAGATATTGTGTGGCCTATTTGCTGAAAGAGAAAAGTCAAGTCACAGACATGCTGAAGAAATACGTAGCCATGGTGAGCAATAAATTTGAAAGAAAACCAAAGGTTCTTCAGACTGACAATGGTGGTGAGTTCATTTCACAAAGCATGCGCACATTTCTAGAACAAGAAGGCATTCAGCATATCACAACAGTAGCTTATACACCAGAGCAAAATTCTGTTGCAGAGAGAAAATTTAGGTCACTTGTGGAAATGACCAGATGTATGCTGTCAGATAGCAATCTCCCTAAAAGACTATGGGGGGAAGCCATTCTCACAGCAGTGTACCTACAAAACAGAATGCCAACTAAAGGCGCTGAGCGCACACCACATGAGACATGGCATGGTAGGAAGCCAAACCTGTCACACATAAGAACATTTGGAAGTACAGCATATGCTCATGTACCAAAGCAAAGAAGGCATAAGCTGGATTCCACAACAGAAAGGGGCATTTTAGTTGGCTATGCTCCAGGACACAAAGGATATAGAATTTTGAATCTGAAAACTGGCATTGTTGGCATAAGACATGTTACATATTTTGATGAAAACAAAAGGGTTGATAAAGGCTGGATTATCCCAGATGAGCCTTATCATCCAGAATATGAAACTAGAACCATAATAGACATGCCAGTGTATATAAATGCCATACCAAGGCAGATGTCTGAAAGCAACTCATCTGTATCTAACGAGGAACAGACAGAGGAAGCAGACACAGAAAGGATCATTGAAGAAGACAGTACAGTTGGAGAAGGGGAATCAATTGGAGAAGAACTCTCAGATTTAGAGGATGCGGAAAGGTCAGACCAACCTGTTGTCAGACGCTCATCCAGGGAAAACAAAGGTGTTCCACCCCCAAGACTGTCTTATCTAACAAAGTCAGCAGAAGCTCAAGAGCCCTTAACATGGGATGAGATTGAGAAAATGCCAGCAGAAGAAGCTGCTGAATGGCATAAAGCTGCACAAGAAGAAATTGATGCATTGGATAAAAATAATACTTGGATTCTTACAAAATTACCTCCTGGCAAGAAAGCTATAGGATGCAAATGGGTATTCAAGTTAAAAAGGAATGCACAAGGAAAAGTGGAAAGGTATAAAGCCAGATTAGTGGCAAAGGGATATCTTCAAAAATATGGAGAAGATTTTGATGAAGTGTTTGCACCTGTAGTGAAACACACGACAATCAGAACACTTCTGAGCATTGCAGTCTCAAAAGGCATGCAAGTCAAACACATTGATGTGAAAACAGCGTTTCTTCACGGAGATATAACTGAAGACTTGTACATGGAACAACCAACAGGTTTCATAAATACAAAACAAAGACAGCTAGTGTGTAAATTAAACAAAGGTCTTTATGGATTAAAGCAAAGTGCAAAATGTTGGAATGAAAAATTGCATGAAATATTGACAAATTTAGGATTTAAGCAAGGTGAAGCAGATAAATGCTTGTACACTAGGTGCACAAATGGACAATATGCATACATTTTAGCTTTTGTTGATGATCTGCTCATTGCAAGCAAAAGTGAGCAAGAGTACAAGGACATTGTAAAGTGTTTAAACCAGAATGTTGAGATAAAAGAACTTGGTAATGTGTCATACTATCTTGGTATAGAAATTGAGAAACAAAATGATGGTTCTTATCTTCTAAGCCAGAAGCAGAAAATAAATGAGCTTATTGAAAGTTTAGGTATGCAAGATGCCCAAGTTGTAAGCACTCCCATGATCACTGATTTTCTGAAGGATGAAACAGTAAGAGAACCTTTACCAGATAACATCCAATATAGATCAGCCATAGGTAAGCTTTTATATCTAGCTACCACATACAGGGCTGATATAGCAAATGCAGTAGGAATTTTGAGCAGAAGGGTCAGCTCACCTACCAAATCAGATTGGACTGCAGTTAAAAGGATGGTAAGGTATTTAAAGGGTACCATTGATTGTAAATTAAAGATTTCAGCCAATAGTAATCCAAAACTAATATGTTACTGTGATTCAGATTGGGCAGGGGATCATTCTGATTATAAATCCACAAGTGGATATGTGTTTATGTATGGAAATGTACAAATTTCATGGGCCAGTCATAAACAAAGTATTGTGAGTTTGTCTTCTACAGAAGCTGAATACGTGGCCGTATCGGAAGCGTGCAGAGAACTGATGTGGATTGAAAAACTTATGCTGGATTTCGGAATAGCTGAAAAGAGACCAATCCAGATAATGGAAGATAATCAGAGCTGCATCCGACTGTCACAGAATGACAAGGTTCAGTCACGCACCAAGCACATCGCAACGAAATACCACAACGTGCGAGAGTTGGCGAAAGAAGGGGTCATCAGTCTACACTATTGTCACACCAGTGAGATGACAGCTGACATCATGACCAAACCGTTACCCAGAGAACATTTTGTGAATCTGCGTATAAAGCTTGGACTTTGTATGAATAAATAATTGCATGACAGTTATGCATGAGAAGGGGTTTGTTGGAATGTATTGTATTTTGCATGCATTGCCTGTCACCTATTATTTCTCTGTGATTACTCTGTGACCTCTGATGTGAATTACTTAGAGAGGTCACACAGCTATGCAACTTCCTGTGGGGGTTAGATGCAGCAGATGCAGCACATGGAGCACATGGAGCTCATGATCTCTCCTAACCTGAGAGGATCTATGGTGGTGTGAGCATCCATTACCATCTAAGCACATGGAAGGAGCTGATAATACAAATGTATAGTAATATGTATATATAAGCCTGTCTGATTATAATCTAACTACAAACTGTGAGTAAACAGATGTTTTGTTACTTCAACTTTAAAGTGACTCAGCAGTGAATTATTCTGGGGTGAATGAGAGAGAGATGAAGAAAGAAATTAACATTTCTAAAGCTGAAGCTGTGTGTACTAAAATCTGCTAATTATTTACTACAAATAATCCAACATAAACTACTGAAGACTCATCTCTTTAACAAGGCATACCACAAAGACCAACAAATGTGAATATACACAACTCCTCCACATATATTCAGAATTGTCTTATAATATCTGCTTGTTATATCACTAGTGGCCTAGTGGTTAGGGTGGCGGACTTTGGTCCTGAGGAACTGAGTTTGATTCCCACTTCAGGCACAGGCAGCTCCTTGGGACTCTGGGCAAGTCACTTAACCCTCCATTGCCCCATGTAAGCCGCATTGAGCCTGCCATGAGTGGGAAAGCGCAGGGTACAAATGTAACAAAAATAAAATAGATACTATTGGAGATTCTACATGGAATGTTGCTATTCCACTAGCAACATTCCATGTAGAAGCCTGCGCGGCCACATTGGTGATCTGCAAGGGCCGACTTCTAGTGGAATAGCAACATTCCATGTGGAATCTCAAATAGTAGCAACAGTGGAGGAGTGGCCTAATGGTTAGGGTGGCGGACTTTGGTCCTGAGGAACTGAGTTTGATTCCCACTTCAGGCACAGGCAGCTCCTTGTGACTCTGGGCAAGTCACTTAACCCTCCATTGCCCCATGTAAGCTGCATTGAGCCTGCCATGAGTGGGAAAGCGCGGGGTACAAATGTAACAAAAATAAAATAGATACTATTGGAGATTCTACATGGAATGTTGCTACTATTGGAGATTCTACATGGAATATTGGAGATTCTAGATGGAATGTTGCTACTATTGGAGATTCTACATGGAATGTTGCTATTCCACTAGGCTGCGCAGGCTTCTGCTTCTGTGAGTCTGACGTCCTGCACGTACGTGCAGGACGTCAGACTCACAGAAGCAGAAGCCTGCGCGGCCACATTGGTGATCTGCAAGGGCCGACTTCTACATGGAATGTTGCTAGTGGAATAGCAACATTCCATGTAGAATCTCAAATAGTAGCAACAGTGGAGGAGTGGCCTAGTGGTTAGGGTGGTGGACTTTGGTCCTGGGGAACTGAGGAACTGAGTTCGATTCCCACTTCAGGCACAGGCAGCTCCTTGGGACTCTAGGCAAGTCACTTAACTCTCCATTGCCCCATGTAAGCCGCATTGAGCCTGCCATGAGTGGGAAAGCGCGGGGTTCAAATGTAACAAAAAAACTATCATGTTTTTCACTATAATGCTACCCAAGATCCTTCTGCAATACTAATTGTCTATTCTCTAATCTATTTCTACCATTCATAATATATTGTAAGCCACATTGAGCCTGCAAAGAGGTGGGAAAATGTGGGATACAAATGCAATAAATAAATTATTGAGTAGTCTGTGTCAGTGAGATAGGCTGTAAATTCACAGCAGTTCAGCAGGGAGCAGGTATATTCTATAACCCTGCACAAAGTTTTTCATCACATCCACAACCTGTCCATTTCACGCCCATAGCCGTGCCCCCTTTTAGGCAGTAGGCATTAAAATTTACGCTGACATTTTACAGAATGTGCTTTGCAAATAATCCATGTAAATTCTAACTAATGCCAATTAGTGCTGATAACTGCTTGTTAAATCTATCTATAGGGTTTTCTAGAAAAACATAGGGAGATGTATATCAATGCACTTATCAATTCTAGCAATTCATTTCTTTATAGGCAAACAGTACATAGAGGGGCATAATCGAACGGGGCGCCCAAGTTTTCCTGAGGACGTCCTTGCAGGACGATGGGCGGCCATCTTTCGTTTCAATAATACAGTCGGGGATGACCAAATCTCAACATTTAGGTCGACCTTAGAGATTGTCGTCCTTAGAGATGGTTGTCTCTGATTTTCGGCGATAATGGAAACCGAGGATGCCCATCTCAGAAACAACCAAATCGAAGCCGTTTGCTTGTGGGAGGAGCCAGCATTCATAGTGCACTGGTCCCTCTGACATTGCAGGACACCAACCGGGCACTCTAGGAGGCACTGCAGTGGACTTCAGAAAAAGCTCCCAGGTGCATAGCTCCCAGGTGCATAGCTCCCTTACCTTGTGTGCCGAGTCCACCAACCCCCCACCCCCCAAAAAAAAAAAACCCCACTCCCCCACAACTGTACACCACTACCATAGAACCTATGGGTGAAGGGGGCACCCAGATGTGGGTACAGTGGGTTTGTGGTGGGTTATGGAGAGCTCACATTTACCACCAGAAATATAACAGGTAGGGGGGGACGGGCCTGGGTCAGCCTGCCTGAAGTACACTGCAGTACCCACTAAAACTGCTCCAGGGACCTGCATACTGTTGTCATGGAGCTGAGTATGATATTTGAGGCTGGAAAAATATATTTTTTAATTTTTTTTTTTTTTGGGGGGGGTGGGAGGGGGTTAGTGACCATTGGCAGTGTAATGGGAGGTCATCCCCGATTCCCTCCAGTAGTTACCTGGTCACTTAAGGCACATTTTTGTGGCTTGGTCATCAATAGAAATCAAACAAAATAAAACATGGAAAAGAAAATAAGATGATACTTCTTTTATTGGACATAACTTAATACATTTCTTGATTAGCTTTCGAAGGTTGCCCTTCTTTGTCAGATCGGAAATAAGCAAATGTGGAAGATGACAGAATATATAAGAGAGAGAAACATCAAAGCATTACTTTGACAGTCTGACAGGGTGGGAGGGTGGGGTTATGCATGGGGACATCAAAGCATTTCATTGCTATTCTAACAGGACGGGTGTTGGTAGGTGAGAGGAGGATAATTAACAAGGAAATAAATACAACTTTATGGTTTATGGTGGGTTAGAAAACCCAGATCCTTATTAAGGATAATAAACAGAGAGATAAACAGAGAAATACAACTTTATGGTTTATAATGGGTGAGGAAACCCAGGTCTTTATTCAGTCCTGTCTGTTGGGTGTTAAAATATTCAATCATTCTTATTTCAAACGTTTTACATTCCTGTATTGTTTTAAAATTACCTTTCAGTATCCTTACTGTGAAATCACTGGTGCCGTGTTCTGGTCTTGTAAAGTGTAGGTCCACAGGGGCTTGGTCGTAAGAAAATAAAGGACCTAGTAAAGTCAGCTAAGTGTTCGTCAAGGACGCCCTTCTTTTTTCCATTATCGTCCGAGGACGCCCATGTGTTAAGCACGCCCCAGTCCTGCCTTCACTATGCTTCTGACACGCCCCCATAAACTTTGGTCTTCCCCGCGACAGAAAGCAGTTGAGGACGCCCAAAATCGGCTTTCGATTATGCTGATTTGGGTGACCCTGGGAGAAGGACGCCCACCTCCCGATTTGTGTCGAAAGATGGCCACCCTTCTCTTTCGAAAATAAGCCCGATAGTCTCTCATATACTCAAGTAACTTTATATCTGTTCAGTGAAAAAGACACTTTTGGATTCTCAGAAGCAGCGTCATCTCATATATATCATATATTTCAACTGCTATCACATTAGCAGATGGATGTTTTCAATCGTCATTAGTCTCACATTTTTTCAAAAGTCTATTTAGCTTTTTATATCTTTTAAACTTCACAATATATAGTCATTAAAAATAAACATGACACTTCACTTTCCAAACGGACTCACTGTCAACAACATGGCCAGTGTTTCGGAGCCTTCCTCAAGGTAGCGGTCCATACATATTAGAATAGCTTCTTTGTCAAGTGCCTCTGTAGAGTTCGTTTCAAAAGCTAAGTACCAGTGTTTTTTTTGAATGACTATATATTGTAAAGTTTAAAAGATATGAAAGTAAAATAGACTTCTGAAAACATTTGAAAAAATGTATTTATTGATGTCTATAATACTTGATGCGGTCATTCTGTGGATTCTGGTTTTCCACAAAGCTTATGTCTTTCCCCACTTCTATCCTATTATATTATTGTAGTTCTGCCCCTCTTCACATCTTTCTTTTTCTCCCTATTATGTCCTCTTTCTTTCTCTCACTTCTCTTTTTATTAGATTGTAAGCCATCCTGAGGTTATCCCGAGGGCGGGATAAGAAATTCTAAATAAACCTGGAAACTTGGTATAGGATGGGACTCATAGTTTCCGCAGATCCTTTTTCATGTTTTCCACTCCCTCCCCGGTGTCCACTCTGTTACAAATCTTAGTATCGTCCGCAAAAAGACAAACTTTACCTTCTAACCCTTTGGCAATGTCACTCACAAATTGGTCCCAGCACCGATCCCTGAGGCACTCCACTACTCACCTTCCCCTCCTCCGAGCGAATTCCATTCACCACCACCCTCTGGTTTCTGTCCGTCAACCAGTTCCTAATCTAGTTCACCACGTCGGGTCCTATCTTCAGCCTGTCCAGTTTATTCAAGAGTCTCCTGTGGGGAACCGTGTCAAAAGCTTTGCTGAAATCTAAGTAGATTACGTCCATAGCACGTCCTTGATTCAATTCTCCAGTCACCCAGTCAAAGAATTCAATGAGATTCGTTTGACATGATTTCCCTTTGGTAAAACTATGTTGTTTCGGATCTTGCAACTTCCTGGAAGCCAATAAGGTCATCTACTATGTTACTATGATGACTGAAAGCGTCCATGTACTAATGAGATAGCAGTTGAAAGATAAGAGATTTATGAGAGGAAGCTGCTTCTGAGGATCCAAAAGTATCTTTTTCACTGAACAGATATATTGCCTATGTCAATAACTGATTGTTAGCATCCCATTATCAGTGCTGATTTGCTCATTAATAAATTAGGTTATACATATTGTTATTAAATAAGCTTCGATTTCTGTGCTGATCTCTCATCGTGATTATATAGAACCGGATGTTAGTGTTAGAGCCATGGCAGCGTCAGTGGCCCACTTGAAGTCAGCCACTAGTGAAGAGATTTGCAAGGCTGCGACGTGGTCATCAGTCCACACATTCACATCTCATTACTGCCTCCAGCAGGATACCCGACGCGACAGTCGGTTTGGGCAGTCGGTGCTGCAGAATCTGTTCGGGGTTTAGAATCCAACTCCACCCCCCTTAGGCCCAGTTTTATTCTGTTCAGGCTGCACTCTCAGCTAGTTGTTCTTTGTAGGTCAATTCTTGTTGTTTAGATTGTAAGCTCTTTCGAGCAGGGACTGTCTCTTTGTGTCAGGTGTTCAGCGCTGCGTGCGTCTGGTAGCGCTATACAAATGCTAATAATAATAAGTCATAGAATTCTATCAGCTATGTGTATAGTTTAATTATTAACTTAGCAGCTAATTGCCATTAACAATCAATACTTAGCTATGATCAGCCTTATTTTTCAGTTACTACTACTTTCAATTATTTCTATAGAAGTTATAGACCTGCAAAGTGCTGTACAGATTATATGCAGGTACTTTCTCAGTCCCTAGTGGGCTCACAATCTAAGAGATCCTTTTACTAAGGTGCACTGAAAAATGGCCTGCGGAAGTGTAAACGTGTGTTTTGGGCGCGCACGCAGAATTATTTTTCAGCGCACCTACAAAAAAAAATGCTTATTTTTGCCGAAAACGGACGTGCGGCAAAATGAAAATTGTTTCATGTCCATTTTGGGTCTAGGGCCTTACCGCCAGCCATAGACCTAGCGGTAAAGAATTTGGGAGGTAATGACCTACGCGCGTCAGATGCCACTTGGCCCACGTCCGCTATGCGCGCCAGAAAATAAAAAATATTTTCCAGATGCTTGTAGCGGATGCATGTTAAAATTGAAATTACTGCAAAGGCCAGGCGGTAACTCCAATTTGGCGTGCAGCGGTCGCGCGTAGACGCTTACGCAGCTTAGTAAAATGACCCAAAGTTTTTTTGTATGTAGAGCAATGGAAAGTTAAGTGACTTTCCCAGAATTATAATGGCCTGCAGAGGGAATTAAACCCAGTTCCCTAGGACCTCAGTCAACTGCTCTAACCATTAGACTACTCCTCCACTCCATTCTTAGTTCCTGTTCTACAAATGGACCGTGCAAAACCCATAGCATGCAACTTCAAAGGGGCATGTACCTGGGAGGGACCTGGGTGGGTGAGAAGCATAACTAATATTTATGCGCTCAGGTTATAAAATGCTATCAGTTACGGGCCTGTCAATAGTTAGAGGGAAGTATAGATTTTTCTATTTATTTATTTAACACATTTATAACCCATATATATCTAAGCGGGAATACATAAAAACATACATAATCATAAAATATTAAGTCCGCAATGCAAAATCAGACCTAATATAGAATATTCAAATTTAAAAAAATCCAACAACCAACAAGACCTAGGGAAATATCAACACACTAACAACAAGTATCCTTCTCTAAACCTCAAGGTCATATACACATAGAAAAGCTTTTTAAAACTGGGATATATCGGACAGTGATCTAATATTTTCAGGCAGGTGGCCAGATTCTATATACGGTACCTCAAAATCTGCACGGAAACCGAAGCATATTCTGTAACCAATGCGCATAACTTAAATAGTTAACTAGCTGATCAGAACTGTTAATTATTATTATTATTTGTTGCATTTGTATCCCACATTTCCCCACCTATTTTCAGGCTCAATGTGGCTTACATGGTACCGTAGAGGCGTTCGCCAACTCCGGTAGAGAAACAAATACAAAGTGATGTTGTTGTCGAATAAGGTTCATGTGCTACAGACACATTGGGGAATGGTAGAGAAGAAGAGTTATGTAGTGTTCATTACGAGCTTTGGTTTCGTTATGTTGCAGGGTTCAGGCACTTAAGTTGGGTCGGTAGGGTATGCCTTTTTGAACAGGTTGGTCTTTAGTGATTTCCGGAAGTTAAGGTGGACATACGTTGTTTTCACGGCTTTTGGTAGTGCGTTCCATAGTTGTGTGCTTATGTAGGAGAAGCTTGATGCATAGGTTGATTTGTATTTGAGTCCTTTACAGCTTGGGTAGTGGAGATTTAAGTATGTTCGTGTTGATCCGATTGTGTTTCTGGTTGGAAGGTCTATGAGGTCTGTTGGATGTTAACAAGCAATTATCAGCACTAATTGGCATGAATTGAGATTTATGCGCACAACTCACTAATTCTATAACAGGGTGCACCTAAATTCTAAGTTGTATAGTTGAAAAGGGGGTGTGGCCAGGGGTGCGGTGTGGGTGTTTCTAAAATCTATTTGCATTATTATAGAATACAACCAATCTGCAACTAATTTAGACATTGGGATTTACTTCAAGAAAAAGGTGGCTTAAATGGATGCAACTAGATTTAGTCATGTGGCGAGCCGCTCAGTGTATTCTACATACCGTGCAGAAATTTAGGTCTATTCTATAAAATGTAGGCATACTTTAGAGAATATGCTTCGTCATAATATTTTCCATGCAGATTTTTCAGGTGCCATATATTGGCACCATTAATGCCAATTCTGTACTCTAGGTCATTTTGAAAGTGCTCTGAGCACGTATAACTTGTTTTTTAAGGCTAAAACCAGGTGCTCAGCTTAGTGGTTGGTGCACTAGACTGAGAATCACAGGAGCAAATGCTCATATCCTATTAAAACTGCTTGTGACTTTGCTCAAATAACTTAACCCTCCGTCGCCTCAGATAGAAACTTAAGACCTAATATTCACCTAACGCCAAACTGAGAACATTAACCAATCAATATTCAGCCGACAGTAGTCAGTGTTTTTTTTAAACGCTGGCTGACATGTTGATATTTAATGCTGGGTCATTTTGAAGTAGCAGCTTTAAATATTTGTGGCTGACAGGTGAGTAAGAGGCTGCTGGGACCTGCATAACTCTTGTTTACAGGTTCCCCTCCCACCCTCTTTATAAAGCAGGCTTAAAAATTGTTATTTTAAACTTCTTATAATAGGCGTACTGTTAGAAAATCAAGCTCATACTGTCTTGAACTTTCACCAAATCAAAGGCAAATGATCACCAAACCCTCTTTAGAACTAAACATTCTCATTAACAGGAAAAAACCAAACCAAACAAACTTAAAGTGTGTTCTTCATTAGCCCCTGAGTTCCTGTGTCTCTGATGACCCTCCTTCCCAAACCTTCATGTCCCAGAAGCTTTGATCTTCTTTATTAGCTGACTGATTCAAAGTCTACTTTTTGAGGAAGAAGCAACCGTGTGGCAACTGAATAACGCAAGTCAGTTCAAACATTTTTCTTCTTAAATCACACATCTGGATTTCATTTAACTTCACTGCTCTTGGGCTGAGAATGCTAAAATGAAATTAGCTATCATGCTTGTCTTATCGGTGGTGATTAAAACATGCTTTATAGGTATAAGAGGTCACATCAACATGTAAGTATGAATATGTATCTGTTTCTGAATGACAGAAAATTGTGTTCAATGACATTACATATATAGACCCCATAGAAAGCAGAAATCACATAGAATACAAAGTGATGATATATTTATAAGCATGCTTTATAATTATTGGGTGAATAAGAAATCATTACAGTATGAAATGCAAGGGTTTACATTTCTTCATGTTGAATCATTCCTATGACACAATCTAAGACTGTGATTTCAAAAATATCTTGTATCATAATATAAAATGATTTCCCTTCTATAAAAGTACTTTGCTATCTGCCACAATACAAAATGGAAGACAAAATGAGTGATTGAAATTCTGGTGCCTGAGGATAAAGTAGATCACAAATGTATCCATCCGGACTATGGATTTTGAAATGTGATTCTTTCTGTCCTTCTCCATCTCAGAAGACTCATCCTTTCCAGTTATTTTCTGCTTAACTGCATTAACACCCTTACTTGAAGGATACCCGACATCATCTTTCTCAGGTTTTCTAACTCAGCAGACAATGAAATCTGGAAGATTTTTCATGATTCTAGAAAGCAGACCTTCCACTCCTAACTTTTCACATGCGTGATCTAAAGGGAATTTTCCAGCTCTAGAGTAGCTACAGTTCAATGATGTGAATTGATGATCTTGAGTGAGATTTCCAGTGAAACATCGCTTAACTATAATAGAATAAAAATGAGAATGGAAGTCCTTTTCATACCCTAAGTATCCTGACTGATTTACAGACCCACTAATTTATTACTGTATGCAGGCAGAGGCTAGTGGTAAGAGAAGAAGGCTGAGAACATCTCAGAAAATTAGAGATTAAAGTTCTCTTCTCCTTCCTCTGTTTCCCATTTCCCTGTACCCTCAAAAAAGTACACAATTTCCCCTCAGGTCTCTTTCCATCTATATTTCATATGGAGAATAACGGGTGGATACACATGTGAAAATTAATGGACATTCGATAGGAGAAGATTTTTAAACCAGTTGCCACTGTTCCAATTGAACCTGAAGTAAACTGAATGAGTTCTTTCCTTAAACTTCTGATAGTCATATGCTCTGTATTATTGGGATCTCATATATATTGCAAAACAGATATTATTCAGTCATCTGCAGCATTTCTCTTGTTTTATATATTTACCAACAGATCATGAACATGGAAACCATAAAGGGAGAGAATGAGACATCAGCCACAGGATTCATCATTTTGGGCTTCTCTAACGAATCTCGCCTGCATGTCTTCATTTACGCAATAGTTTTACCAGCCTACGTCATCTCGATGCTGGGAAATATTGGGTTCTTAGTATTAATGTTCTCTGACCATCATCTCCACAAACCCATGTACTTCTTCCTCAGCAACTTGTCCTTTGTAGATATTTTGAACACCACAGTCACTGTCTCTACGTTGCTACAAAGCCTTTTAGAGGGGATGACATTTATTTCATTTTCTCTGTGTATGACACAGCTTTACCTATTCTTAATTGCTTTAGGTACAGAATTCTACCTTCTCACAGCCATGGCCTATGATCGGTTTGCAGCAATATGTAAACCTCTACATTACCCACTCCTTATGAACAAAAAGAATTGCATTTTACTTGCAGCTTCTTCCTGGACAGCTGGTTTTATGGATATGATTCCTGTAGTAGATTTTATATCCCATTACTCCTTTTGTACTTCCAATGAGATTAACCATTTCTTCTGTGATCCCAATGCACTGCTAAAACTCTCCTGCAGTGATACACACAACTTTGAAATGCTAGCACTTTATGAAGGGATTTTTATGGCTGTCTCCCCCTTTCTATTTACCCTTTCATCCTACGCCTTTATCATTTCCACCATACTGAAAATCAGCTCTTCTGAAGGGAGGCGCAAGGCCTTCTCCACCTGCTCCTCCCACCTCACTGTTGTTATTCTGTTTTATGGCACTGTTATATGCATCTATATAAGCCCAAGTTCAATGTTTTCATCAGAGCAAGATAAAATATTTGCCCTTCTGTACACAGTATTCATTCCCATGCTAAACCCTTTCATTTATAGCATGAGAAATCGAGAAGTAAAAAATGCACTGCGAAATCTCATCTTTAGAAAGCAAAATGGAAGGAAGCAAGGTAGAATCGTTGCCATCTGAAACTTCACCAGGAATCAATAGTCTTGATTATTCCTTTTACTATAAAGTTAAAAAAATTAAGAGTTCTTTGTATTATAGTTGTTTTATTAAATCGTTGATCATGATGAGGGCTACTGGATGTACTATTGTGCGCAATTGCTTAGTGTGTGAAGTTGTGTGTGCAAGTCATAGTTATGTGTATAGTTTAATTAGCAGCTAATTGGTCTCCTTCTTTGACCATATTCAACAAATCGCCAAAACCTGTCGCTTCTTTATCTTCAACATTAGCAAAATTTGCCCCTTCCTTTCTGAACACGCCACCAGAACCCTTGCCCACACCCTTGTTACTTCTTGCTTAGACTATTGTAATCTACTTCTCACTGGTCTTCCACTCAGCCATCTCTCTCCTCTCCAATCTGTCCAGAATTCTGCAGCATGACTTATTTTCCGCCAAAATCGTTATGCCCACACTAGCCGAGTCCTCAAATCACTTCACTGGCTCCCTGTCCGCTTCCATATACAGTTCAAACTCCTCTTACTGACCTTTAAATGCATCCACTCCATGACCCCTCATTACCTCTCCTCTCTCATTTCTCCCTACATTCCTCCCCGTGAACTCCGCTCTCTGAACAAATCTCTCTTATCGTCCCCATTCTCCTCCACCGCTAACTCCAGACTTTGTTCCTTTTATCTTGCAGCACCTTATGCCTGGAACCGTATTCCTAAACCCATATGTCTAGCTCCTTCTCTACCTGTTTTTAAATCTATGCTGAAATCCCACATTTTCACTTCTGCCTTTGGCTCCTAACCACTACTCAGTCGCTCTCCTACTCTCTACCCATTAATTCTCTTACCTGTTAATGTCTTGTCTGTCTGTTCTACCTAGATTGTAAGCTCTTTGAGCAGGGACTGTCTCTTTATGTCAAATGTTCAGCACTGCGTGCATCTGGTAGTGCTATACAAATGCTATTAGTAGTAGTAGTAGTATTAACAGTCAAGAGTTGGCTATGATTGGCATATTCTACAGTTACTACTAATCATTTCTATATCACTTCTTGACTGTGCTGTACACATTACTTTCTCTGCCCCTAGTGGGCTTACAATCTAAATTTTTGTACTCAGGGCAATGGAGGATTAAGGAGGTCTTTTATAAAGTGGTAGTAAGCCCACATGCTGCACGGTTACCGCTGGGTTACCGTAGGAGCACTTACCGTCATCTCAATAGGTGATGTTAAGTGTTACCCACCACGTGGACATTTGGTAAGGGTTACTTCACCACATGGCTATTTTTGTGTGTGTGTGTGTGTGGGGGGGGGGGGGGGGGGGGTGCTTTTTAACCCGCTACAGTAAAAAGGGCCCTGGTGCGTGGGAAAAGCAGCCCTGGCTGCTACCACAGGGTCCTTTATCCCACAGTTGAGTCGAAGGAACCCTAATTGATTTGCTCAGGGTCACAAGAAGATGAAAAGGGGGATTGAAAACAGCAATACTTAAAGTAAGCTTTATTTTACAACCTGACAGAGACTGGATACTTAAGTAATATTTTCTTAATAGAGAACAAAATTTCCTTGATTGTAAAATAAGAATGTACCCAGATGTCTCTAAGACTACACAAAAGAAAAGACAAGATTTCCTCAAATTACGACCGAAGCCTCTCCAGTTGGGCGCATTATTTTGGTTAAATTTTCCTTGTGTCTTAAAGCTTAATTCTGTTAAATATATTTTCTTGGACTCTAAACAGCTGAACTCTTTTTTGGATGCCAAGATAGCTAGTTCACCTTTGCCACAACCAACTTCAATGCCGCAATAAGTATATTATCACTCGTTCTTCTTTTTTTTCCTTGCTATAAAGTAGAGATTAATTAATAGATTTCCTTTCTAATTGTGTAATGCCTCCATTTGGTGGACTAAAGATGAGTAATAGATCAAGGTTAAGATTTAATTATTTTGTAAATCAAATTTCCTACATTTATGTTGACTTGAAATAATCTTTTCTGTTTCAAGAATATGTACTTGAACTAAAATGTAAATGCAATAAATAAAATAAAAATTGAGCTCAGTTCCCCAGAATCTCAGTGTGATGCACTAACCATTAGGCTACTCCTCCGCTTCACCCATATAACAACCTTTAGTTGCTATTCTACAAACTGATTGTGCATGTGGCAGCCGTTCTCCCTAGCCCATCTGGGAGCCAGGAGACCTGGGGCAGCTGACCCCTTGGCCCTGGTGTTGATCCTTCTGGCGTGGGAGCTTGGGGAGCCAGGTGACCTCAGGCAGCTGTTCCCTAGGCCCTCATGTTCACGTCCTGTGGCCCTCGCTGGCTCTGGTCCTGCCTCTACCCTGCCGCCCTGTTGCCCTGCCCATCTGCCACCGGTCCTTTGTCCTAGCTTGCTCTGGCCCTTCAGTCTGTTCCAATCTGGCTTGTTCCAGTCCGCTGCTCTGCTCTCTCCTGCTTCTGCTTGTCCCAATCCATCTGTTCCAGCTTATTCCGGCCCTGCTGCTCCGCTGTCTTGTGCTCCAGCTTGTTCCAGTCTGTCTGTCCCAGCGTGTTCCAGTCCTGCTGCGCCGCTGTCTTCTGCTCCAACTTGCTCCAGTCCATCTGTTCCAGCTTCTTCCAGCCCATCTGTCCTAGCCTGTTCCAGCTTGTTCCAGTCCACACATTCCAGCTTCTTTAAGTCCGTCTGTTCCTACTTGCTCCAGTACAACTGCACCTGCTTGTTCAAATCCATCTGTTCCAGCTTGTTCCGACTTGTTCCAGCCCATTCCAGCTTGTTCCTGCTCATCTGCTCCATCTGTTCCAGCTTGTTCCGGCTTGTTCCAGCCCTTGTTCCAGCCCTTTCCAGCTTGTTCCTGCTCATCTGCTCCAGCCTGATCCAATCCGTCTGTTCCAGCTTGTTCCGGCCCATTCCAGCTTGTTCCTGCTCATCTGCTCCAGCCTGATCCAATGCGTCTGTTCCAGCTTGTTCCAGTCCATCTGCTCCAGCCTGTTCCAATCAGTCTGTTCCAGCTTGTTCCAGTCCATCTGTTCTAGTTTACCAGCTTGTTCCAGTCTGCCCATTCCGGCTGTCCCAGCCTGTTCCAGTCCATCTATTCCAGCTTATTCCTGTCCGTCTATCCCAGTTGGCTTCAATCCACCTGTCCAGCTTGTTCCAGCTTGTTCCAGTCCATCCATCTGTTCCAGCTCGTTCCAGTCCTACTGCTCCAGTCCATCCATCTGTCCATCTGTTCCAGCTTGTCTCCAGTCCTTCGTCCAGCCTCTTCCAGTCCCATCGCATCCACCCCAGTCTACCTACATGCCTGCCTGCCTACCAGCAACCAACCTGCATGCTGTCAGTCCATCAATTTGCTTGCTGATCAGCAACCAACCTGCCTGCTTGCCAGACCATCAACTTGCCTATTTATCAACCCATCAACTACCTGCCTGCCATCTAGCCTGCTCAACTACCTAACTACCTCCCCGCCTGCCGCCTGCCTTCAAGCCTGCACAACCACCTAACTGCTGACCCACCTGCCTACCAGCTCACCTATCACCTGCCTGCCTCCCTGACCATGGCCCCTTTACACATTGTCTTCATCGCCCTGTCCCTTCCTAATCTTTTCTCCCTCCCCCAACCGCTGTCCACCACAGGTATTCATTGCCCATCCATGTCCTCTCCCGTCCTACTCACTACTGCATTACCCTACCCACCCCCGTTCCTCACCACCTCACCATCTCTCCTATCCTCCCTCCCTCCTAGCTCTCAACCTTCAACACTTCCTTCCTGCCATTAGCCCATCCCCATTCCTACTAAGCTCATCCCATCTTCGTCGCCTTCGTCGCCCTACCTCCCCCACCCTCCTCCGCTCCCTCTTGCTCCTTCTCCTACTATCCGCCGGATACATCAATCCCAATCCAGGCCCCCACACATGCCCTCGTCTTATCCATGCAAACGCTTCCGAGATATCTCCAATCTAATTTTTGTTCCCCTCCTTCCCCCTTCTTCCCTCCCCTTCTCGTGCTCCCTGTGGAATGCCCGCTCCGTGAGCAACAAACTTTCCTTCACCCACGATCTCTTCATCTCCCGCTCCCTTCATCTGCTCGCCCTAACTGAAACCTGTCTCACCCCCGATGACTCGGCCTCAGTCGCCGCCCTATGCCATGGAGGTTATCTTTTCTCCCACACTCCCCGCCCAGTCAACCACGGAGGAGGTGTCAGGTTACTACTCTCACCCGCCTGTAGTTTTCAACCCCTCCCTCCTACCACAATCTCACTGTTTCTCATCCTTTGAAGTTCACTCCATCCGTCTATTCTACCCGCTGCCACTCAGAGTTGCAGTCATCTACCGCTCCCCTAATAAATCTCTCTCTTCCTTCCTCACTGACTTCGATGCCTGGCTTTCTGTTTTTCTTAATCCCTCATCTCCGTCCCTCATTCTTGGAGACTTTAACATACACGCTGATGACCCATCTGACTCTCACATTTCTCAGTTCCTCACTCTAACATCCTCCTTCAACCTCCAGCTGTGCTCCACCACCCCTACTCACCAAAATGGCCAATGTCTTGTCCTCGTCCTCTCCTTTTCCGGCTCAACCTCCAATTTCCACGCCTCAGCTCTTCCTCTCTCTGATCATCACCTGATCACCTTCACACGTCTTCACCCCCCCTCAGCCCCGCCCAACATTAACCACTACTTCCAGGAATCTCCAGGCTATTGACCCTCCCACCTTATCCTCTAGTATTTCTAATCTCCTCCCCTCCATCATATCTTCTGAGTCTGTCGACGAGGCTATCTCCGCTTACAATGCCACTCTCTCCTCTGCTCTGGACACCCTCGCACCATCCATCTCCCGTCCCACAAGGCATACTAATCCCCAGCCCTGGTTGACCCCTTGCATCCGTTACCTTCGCTCCTGCGCCCGATCTGCTGAATGCCTCTGGAGGAAATCTCGCACCTATTCAGATTTCCTTCATTACAAATTCATGCTATCCTCCTTCTAGTCCTCCCTATTCCTTGCCAAACAGGACTACTACATCCAATTGACCAATTCTCTCAGCTCCAACCCTCGTTGTCTCTTCGCCACCCTTAACTCCCTCCTCAAAGTGCCCTCTGCTCCCACCCCCCCTCACTCTCTCCACAATCACTGGCTGACTACTTCCGCGACAAGGTGCAAAAGATCAACCTTGAATTCACTACCAAGCCACCTCCTTCTCCACACTCTTCCACCCTCTCCCTCAACCAACCAACCAACTCTTTCTCCTCCTTTCCTGATATCACCGAGGAGGAAACTGCCCGCCTTCTTTCCTCCTCGAAATGCACAACTTGTTCCTCTGATCCCATCCCCACTAACTTACTTAACACCATCTCTCATACTGTCACCCCCTCCATCTGTCATATCCTCAACCTCTCTCTCTCTCTACTGCAACTGTCCCTGACACCTTCAAGCACACCGTAGTCACACCTCTCCTCAAAAAACCATCACTTGACCCTACCTGTCCCTTCAACTACCGCCCCATCTCCCTCCTACCCTTCCTCTCCAAATTACTTGAGCGTGCTGTTCACAGCCGCTGCCTTGATTTCCTCTCCTCTCAGGCCATCCTCGATCCACTTCAATCCGGTTTTCGTCCTCTACACTCGACAGAAACAGCACTCTCTAAAGTCTGTAATGACCTGTTCCTTGCCAAATCCAGAGGCCACTACTCCATACTTATCCTCCTCGATTTATCCGCCGCTTTTGACACTGTCAATCATGATTTACTTCTTGCCACACTGTCCTCATTTGAGTTCCAGGGCTCTGTCCTCTCCTGGTTCTTCTCCTATCTCTCCCACCGCACCTTCAGAGTACACTCTCATAGATCTTCCTCCATCCGCATCCCGCTCTCTGTTGGTGTTCCCCAGGGATCTGTCCTTGGACCCCTTCTTTTTTCAATCTACACCTCTTCCCTGGGCTCGCTGATCTCATCTCATGGTTTCCAGTATCATCTTTATGCTGATGACACCCAGCTGTATCTCTCCACACCAGACATCACCATGGAGACCCAGGCCAAGGTATCGGCCTGCTTATCCGACATTGCTGCATGGATGTCCAACCGCTACCTGAAAATGAACATGGCCAAGACCGAGCTTATCGTCTTTCCACCAAAACGCACTTCTCCTCTTCCTCTGCTCTCGATCTCAGTTGATAACACCCTCATCCTCCCCGTCTCATCTGCCCGCAACCTCGGAGTCAACTTTGACTCCTTCCTCTCCTTCTCTGCGCATATCCAGCAAACAGCCAAGACCTGTCGCTTCTTCCTCTTTAACATCAGCAAAATTCGCCCTTTCCTCTCTGAGCACACCACCCGAACTTTCATCCACGCTCTCATTACCTCTCGCCTTGACTACTGCAACCTACTCCTCACTGGCCTCCCACTTAGCCATCTATCCCTCCTTCAATCCGTTCAGAACTCTGCTGCACGTCTTATATTCCGCCTGAACCGACATACTCATATCACCCCTCTCCTCAGGTCACTTCACTGGCTTCCGATCAGATACCGCATACAGTTCAAGCTTCTCCTTCTTACCTACAAATGCACTCAGTCTGCAGCCCCTCATTACCTCTCTACCCTCATCTCCCCTTACGTTCCCGCACGAAACCTCCGCTCACAGGACAAATCCCTCCTCTCAGTACCCTTCTCCACCACCGCCAACTCCAGGCTCCGCCCATTCTGCCTCACCTCACTCTATATGCGTGGAATAAACTTCCTGAGCCCCTACGCTAAGCCCCCTCCCTACCCATCTTCAAACCCTTGCTCAAAGCCCACCTCTTCAATGTTGCTTTCGGCACCTAACCTTTATACCTTTCAGGAAATCTAGACTGCCCCATTTTGACTGCCCCTACTTGACTGACTGTACATTTGTCCATTAGATTGTAAGCTCTTTGAGCAGGGACTGTCCTTCTATGTTAAATTTTACAGTGCTGTGTAACCCTAGTAGCGCTTTAGAAATGTTAAATAGTAGTAACTTAAATGCAATACCACTTGTATTCTTTTGTACCATTTATGTGCCTTAATGCAATACCACTTGTAATTCTCTACCCGGAAATGGAGATCGCCATTACGGCATAATGTAAGCCACATTGAGCCTGCAAATTGGTGGGAAAATGTGGGATACAAATGCAACAAATAAAAATAATAAATAAAGTAGGGCTAAAAGGAGCCTTATGGTAGTATCGACCAAGAGGTCCTTCTTTTACCACCGCCCAGAAAAAGGAAATCCCGGGCGGGGACAGAAATGGTCATATCTTTCAATCCACTTCCAATCCAATATGATTTACTTATGTACTCTTATTTGTAATAATTGTAAAAATTATTATTCCATTATTGTGATTGCTTTGATATTCTACGCACCCATCTGTATCTATATTTTGAAATTCTTATCCTATAATGTGTACAAGTTGCTATAACATTTTGTGAGCCACATTGAGCCTGCAAATAGGTGGGAAAATGTGGGATACAAGTACAGCAAATAAATAAAAATATGGTAAGCCATATTGAACTCAAGTATATTTAGGATAATGTGGGGTATAAATGTCAAAATAAATAAGTAAAATGGTAGGGATGGCTATCATTTGCAATGAAATGTGTTTGCTAATAATAGGGCATGCTCTTAAAGAGTATGCACGACATTTACTACTACTACTACTATTTAGCATTTCTATAGCGCTACAAGGCGTACGCAGCGCTGCACAAACATAGAAGAAAGACAGTCCCTGCTCAAAGAGCTATGTAATAAAAGTGAGCCAAGTATAGGACAATCAAGCCATTGTGACATCACTGATGAGGTTGGCTCTTATTGGTGGCCTGAGGCATTATGACATCACAATACCACCTCTGATTACAAGAGTCTACTATTACTACTACTACTATTTAGCATTTCTATAGCGCTACAAGGCGTACGCAGCGCTGCGTACGCAGCGCTGCACAAACATAGAAGAAAGACAGTCCCTGCTCAAAGAGCTATGTAATAAAAGTGAGCCAAGTATAGGACAATCAAGCCATTGTGACATCACTGATGAGGTTGGCTCTTATTGGTGGCCTGAGGCATTATGACATCACAATATCACCTCTGATTACTACTACTACTACTATTTAGCATTTCTATAGCGCTACAAGGCGTACGCAGCGCTGCACAAACATAGAAGAAAGACAGTCCCTGCTCAAAGAGCTTACAATCTAATATTTAATGAGGGCACATTTTTATTAAGAAGTGTAAACAATGTGCAAATTCATGGATTCTATATATGGTGGCCAACTTTGTACACCAAAATTTGGATGCGATAATGAACTCTGAACCTTCAACCAATTTATTTATTTATTAGGATTTATTTACCGCCTTTTTGAAGGAATTCACTCAAGGCGTTGTACAGTAAGAATAGATCAAACATGAGCAATAGGCAATTACAGCAGTAAAAATATTCAAATAGCAATACAAAGTATGGCATAGTATACTACTTTAATGCCTAAATAGGGACCACTGGTGAAATATTCTGATTCTAATGTTGTATTACCACGTGGTGTTCAAAATATTCTGCTTCCAACAACTGCTGCTGTAAATCACACTTGTTTATTCTTACTTTTATTAAGAGGACCTCAGATCTTCCCAGCTTGGCTGTTCTATTCAGAACTCTTTTGCATAATACTTTCTTACATGCGCTCAAGCTGTTTTCTGGAAGTATTTATTATCACCGGTCCTATATTTGCTATCAAATTCTTTCAGAGGTCAGGATTCTAAATCACTGAAAAAAACTCCCACTCGGAGAAAAACCAGTGATTCCTGCCCTCTGAAACACAGCTTCCCCTTGTGTCAAGCAGAATATTTTCTGCAACTGATTCTGTCCTACATTTACATTTAAATAGGGTTAAATGCAGTGCTCAATCTCTCAGCTTTTTGTTTGTAGGATCTCTATTCTCCCCAAACATAAACAGCTTGTAGCTGGCGGTTCACGGAATACCCTGAAGCTAAGTACAGACTGTTTATGTTTGGGGAGAATAGAGATCCTACAAACAAAAAGCTGAGAGATTGAGCACTGCATTTAACCCTATTTAAATGTAAATGTAGGACAGAATCAGTTGCAGAAAATATTCTGCTTGACACAAGGGGAAGCTGTGTTTCAGAGGGCAGGAATCACTGGTTTTTCTCCGAGTGGGAGTTTTTTTCAGTGATTTAGAATCCTGACCTCTGAAAGAATTTGATAGCAAATATAGGACCGGTGATAATAAATACTTCCAGAAAACAGCTTGAGCGCATGTAAGAAAGTATTATGCAAAAGAGTTCTGAATAGAACAGCCAAGCTGGGAAGATCTGAGGTCCTCTTAATAAAAGTAAGAATAAACAAGTGTGATTTACAGCAGCAGTTGTTGGAAGCAGAATATTTTGAACACCACGTGGTAATACAACATTAGAATCATAGTATACTACTTACAATATCAACACAATAAGTAATAGAACATTATAATTGGTAGTGAAGGGTAACGCAAAGTTGTAACATATTGATGAGTAAGAAAGTAGGAAGAATTTGAATGTAAGGTGACTGATTTGATATTCTTTGGCACACAATAAAATTTGCATGCACATCTGGAAGTACACTGTTCTATAAGATATGGTGTCTAACTCCCATGGTGCGTATCTCAAAAGGGGGCATCACCATGGGTTTGTAGGGGACATTCTGAAAAGTTGCATGCAGAATTACAGAATACTGCCTAACCATGCCTAACATTGGCGCTGATAGTTACACCAGATTTCAGCAGGCGTAAGTCTGACATCCAAAACCTGGAGCAGGATTCATGTTAAGCACTACTCTATATAAAGTGTATGGCTATTATACTATAAGGGGCATAATCGAACGGGGTGCCCATCTCTAAGGACGGCTCCATAAAGAGGCGGGGCAACTCATATTATCGAAACAAGATGGGCGTCCATCTTTTGTTTCAATAATATGGTCGGGCTGACCAAATCTCAACATTTAGGTCGACCTAAATGTTGAGATCGCAGACCTTAGAGAAGGGCAGCCTCGGTTTTCGCCTATAATGCAAATCAAGGATGCCCATCTCAAAAACGACCAAATTCAAGGCTTTTGGTCATGGGAGGAGCCAGCATTCGTAGGGCACTGGTTCCCCTCACATGCCAGGACACCAACCGGGCACCCTAGGGGGCACTGCAGTGGACATCACAAATTGCTCCCAGCTGCATAGCTCCCTTACCTTGTGTGCTGATCCCCCCAACCCCCCCCCCAAACCCACTACCCACAACTCTATACCACTACCATAGCTCTTAGGGATGAAGGGGGGCACCTACTTGTGGGTACAGTGGGTTTCGGGTGGGTTTTGGAGGGCTCCCATTTACCACCACAAGTGTAACAGGTAGGGGGGGGATGGGCCTGTATGAAGTGCAGTGCACCCACTAAGAACTGCTCCAGGGAACTGCATACTGCTGTGATGGAGCTGGGTATGACATTTGAGGCTGGAATAGAGGCTGGTAAAAAATGTTTTTTAAATTTTTTTTTGGGTGGGAGGGGGTTGGTGACCACTGGGGGAGTAAGGGGAGGTCATCCCCCATTCCCTCTGGTGGTAATCTGGTCAGTTCGGGCCACTTTTCAAGGCATGGTCGTGAGGAAAATTGGACCAAGTAAAGTCGGTCAAATGCTCATCAGGGATGCCCATCTTTTTTCCATTATCGGCCGAGGACAGCCATCTCATAACCACACCCCCATCCCGCCTTCGTTACACTGGCAACATGTCCCCGTGAACTTTGGGTGTCCCCACGACGGAAAGCAATTGAGGACAGCCAAAATCGGCTTTCAATTATTCCGATTTGGCCAGCCATGAGAGAAGTATGCCCATCTCCCGATTTGTGTCGGAAGATGGCCGCCCTTCTCTTTCGAAAATGAGCTGTTATAGCGCTTAGCACTGAATTTTTTGGCCAAGTTTCAGAACCGTTTATTGAATTCCATCCAAAACTTGTAAGCTCTTTCCCAATGGTGCACACATGCAAGATGATTTGCACTGCATGATGGTTCACTCATGCACGTGCTTCCAAGGAATGAGTGCACACTCATACATAGTATGCACTCTTTAAGAAGACCTCTACTTTTCTCCATCTATACCTCTTCCCTTGGTGCTCTGATCTCATCCCATGGCTTTCAATACCACCTTTACGCTGATGATACCCAGATCTACCTCTCCGCACCGGATATCTCAGCTGAAATCCAGACCAAAGTATCGGCCTGCCTGTCTGACATCGCTGCCTGGATGTCTCGCCGCCACCTGAAACTAAACATGACCAAAACCGAGCTTCTCATCTTTCCCCTTAAATCTGCCACTCCTCTGCCCCCGTTCTCTATTTCGGTAGATAACACTCTCATCCTCCCTGTCCCGTCTGCGCGCAACCATGGAGTCATCTTCATCTCCTCTCTCTCCTTCTCTGCTCATATTCAGCAGATTGCCAAAACCTGTCATTTCTTTCTCTATAATATCAACAAAATTCGCCCTTTCCTTTCCGAGGATGCTACCAAAACCCTTACCCACACCCTTATCTCCTCTCGCCTAAACTACTGCAACTTACATCTCGCTGGTCTCCCACTCAGCCATCTCTCTCCTCTTCAATCTGTCCAAAACTCTGCTACGCGTCTTATATTCTGCCAGAGTCACTTTACTCACGTTAGCCCTCTACTCAAGCCGCTTCACTGGCTCCCTATCCGCTTCCGCATACAGTTCAAACTTCTCCTATTGACCTACAAGTGCATCCACTTGGCAGCTCCTCAGTACCTCTCCGCTCTCATCTCTCCCTACACTCCTCCCCGTGAACTCCGTTCACTGGGTAAATATCTCCTGTCTTCCCCCTTCTCCTCCACTGCTAACTCCAGGCTCCGTTCCTTCTATATCGCTGCTCCCTATGCCTGGAATAGACTCCCTGAGTCGGTACGTAAGGCTCAGTCTCTGGCTGTCTTCAAATCTAGGCTTAAAGCCCACCTCTTTGCTACTGCTTTCGACTCCTAACCATGACTCTCTCACTCAGTACCCTCACTTATCAACCCCACTACTGCAATTTCCCCACCCCTAGCTGTTTGTTCGTCTGTCCAATTTAGATTGTAAGCTCTGTTGAGCAGGGACTGTCTTTCTTCTATGTTTGTGCAGCGCTGCGTGCACTTTGTAGCGCTATATAAATGCTAAATAGTAGTAGTAGTAGTAGTAGTAATAGCATTCATTCTGGACCTAAAAACAAATGAATGACCTGAAAATGTTCTGGCTGTCCATCCCTAGTATCTATCTGCCTCCTTCTTGCTCAATGATTAAAAGAAAAACAGGAAATGATACAAAGAAAACCTAGAATTTTATGAACTTTATAACGGTTTTTACTGAGTAACAGGAATAACCAAGAAAAGAAAAATACTTAATTACGGTTGAATTTTCAGACGACAGTGATAATGTCTTCTTTCCCTTAATGTCATTTTCTAAAGATGAGATTTCTGAGGGCATTTTTTACTTCTTTATTTCTCATGCTATAAATTAAGGGGTTTAGCATGGGAATCAGTACCGTGTACAGAAGGGCAAACATTTTATCTTGCTCTGGTGTAAACATTGAGCTTGGGCTCATGTAGACAACTGTTACAGTGCCATAGAAAATAAGAACAATGGTTAAGTGGGAGGAGCAGGTAGAGAAGGCTTTGTTTCTCCCTTCAGAAGAACGGATTTTCAGGATGGCTACAATGATAAATATGTAGGATAACAGGGTTAATAGAAACGGAGCAACGCCCATAAAAACCCCTTCAGAAAGCATTAGTATTTCAAAGTTCTGAATATCACTGCAGGAGAGTTTTAGCAGTGCATTGGGGTCACAGTAGAAATGGTTAATCTCATTGGAGCCACAGAAAGAGTAATGGGATATAAGATCTACTACACCAATCGTATCAACAATACTGGTTATCCAGGAAGAAGCTGCAAGTAAAACACAATTCTTTTTGTTCATGAGGAGTGGGTAATGTAGAGGTTTACATATTGCTGCAAAACGATCATAGGCCATGGCAGCAAGAAGCCAGAATTCTGTACCTGAAGCAATTAAGAATAGATAAAGCTGTGTCATACATAAAGAAAATGAAATAAAGGTCTTCCCCTTTAAAAGGCTTTGTAGTAACGTAGAGACAGTGACTGTGGTGTTCCAAATATCTACAAAGGACAAGTTGCTGAGGAAGAAATACATGGGTTTGTGGAGATGATGGTCAGAGCACATTAATATTAAGAACCTAATATTTCCCAGCATAGAGATGACATAGGCTGGTACAACTATTGTGTAAATGAAGACACGGTGTTGAGTTTGGTTAAAGAATCCCAGAATGATGAATCCTGTGGCTGATGTCTTATTCTCTCCTTTTATGGTTTCTGTGTTCATGATCTATTGTTATATATACAAAAAAAAGAAAAATATTTCAGATGAATGAATAATGTCTATTTTGAAATATACATTCAATATTCTTGGGATGTACATGGATGTTGCTACTATTTGGGTTTCTGCACGGAACCTCGCTATTCTTCGGGATTCTGGAATCTTGTTACTTTTTGTGGTTCTAGAATGTTGCTGCTACTTGGGATTCTGTCAGGTTCTTGTTACCTGGATGACCACTGTTGGAAGCAGGATACTGGGCTAGATGGACCATTGGTCTGACACAGTATGGCTATTCTTAAGTTCTTATAAGGTGCATGCTGCTATCAGAGGTTTAAGGAAAGCAAATAGCTCATCTACTTTCCTTCAAAGTCTATTGGTGCATTGGCAATTTGTTTAAAATCATCTGCTTTCCAACATGCTTTTAATTTTCACATGTGTTTCTACCTCTTCTTACCCATATCAAATATAGCTGGAAAGAGATTCAAGGTGAAAGTGTGGAGAAAATGAAGACACACAGTTTTGAACCAAGAGCCCTGATTACTAAGCTGAGCTATTACACTTAAGATGTAAACAGAATAAATGTTGCATGAGCCAGGCTTCCACACTCAAACGTTTTCCTCTAGTAAAATTAACTCTATATTGTGGACTAGATAGTAATTCAGTTGTTTTATGTAATTTTGAGGTATATGTGTAAATGTCTGGTTTTCTACTTTATATATAAGTCTATTTGCTTGATTTATGACTGTGAATTACATAAATAAAAATTAAGAAACTTTGCACTGGAAATCTCATTCAAAATCATTAGCTGAGATTCCCATTTTTGGTTCATTTTACAACATTAACATCACTTACTCTTGAGCTGGATGTTCTCTATAGACTGATTCCTGTATCGTTGCTGTAGAAAGTTATGGTCTGGTTTCTGAAATAATAAGACATTTTCCATATTTTATTGTCTGCAGAGTTAGAAAAACCTGAGATAAATCTTGTGAAATATTCAAAAAGTCAGATTTTGATGTTAAACATGTTGAAATGATTCAGTTAAGCAGACAATAACTTGAAGGGAAAATTCTTCTCTGATAAGAAGATGGGCAGAAAGAATCACATTTCAAAAACCATGGTCCAGATGGATACATATTTAATCTGTTTTACCAAAAGGTTCCAGAATTTGTAACCACTTATTTCAACATTCATTTTGCTTTCTGACATAGACCAAACTACTCTTAGATACGGGAGATTCATTTTATGTTATGGTAAAAAAATAATTTTGAAATCAGAATCATAGATTCGTTCAAAAAATATAATCATTGCATTTCATACTCAGCAAATCCTGTAATGATTTGTAATTCATCCAATACCGGTCATGCTTATAATTACATCTCTTTGTATATTCTATGTGATTCCTCTATTTCATGGGGTCCATATATGTAATATCACAGAACAAAATTTTCTGTATTTGAGAAACAGATATATATTTATATTTACCTGTTGATGTGATCTCATATCCATAATGCATACTACTACTACTACTATTTCTACGGTGCAACTAGACTTACACAGTGCTGTACAAGTTATATGCAGGTGCGTTCTCTGTCCCCGGAGAGCTTACAACCTGTAACCATGGTAATGGAGGATTAAGGGACTTGACCAAGTTCACAAGGAGTTGCAGTAGGAATTGAACTCAGGTTGATAGACGCATAGGCTGCTGCTCTAACTGTTAGGCTACTCCTTCACTCTCACAGTACTGCATGTTCCATTCATCATCAATGAGACACGCATGATAGTGAATGTCATCTTAGCAAGTCTTAGAGCTTGAGCTGTGGAACTAAATGAAATCCAAGTGCTTGGCTTTAAGAACAGAAAAATAAGCAAAACAAAGTGTGAACTGACTTGTGATGTTCAGTTACCGCACACAGTTGCTTCTTCCTTGATAAAGTCTGGAGTTGTAATTAGCCAGATTATAAGGATAGTCAAAGCTTCTGGGACATGATGATTTGGGAATGAGGGTCATCGTAGACACGAGAACTCAAAGAATAATTTTCATTGCTTGCTTAAAAGGTTGTCTAATTTGTTTTTCTTGTTAATGAGGTTTTGATGAGCCTTTGCATTTGATCAGGTAAAAAAAATATTTACGATGGTATGAGCTTGATTTTATAAGAAGAAATAAGAAAGAGAATTGATTAAGTCTAGTTTATAAAGGCAACAGAAGTGCCTGTGTTCTTTTAGATAATAGTTTCCCAGAATCATTGCCCACTGCACACAATGCTGTAGCATAAATTTATACCTGGTCAAAAAAAAAGGTGTAAATGGGTGTGTACCTTAATAATTTATAAGAAAATATGTCTAGACCTCCTGCATGTGGATCCGGTATATTTATTTATTTACATTTTCTATAACACTTTTGCTACCTTGCAGATCAAAGAAGTTTATTTTATTTTATTTGTTACATTTGTATCCCACATTTTCTCACCTATTTGCAGGCTCAATGTGGCTTACATAGCGCCAGAGAGGTGTTTACAAGAAAGGAACTAGATAATATGACAGGAAAGAGGAGTGCTACCCTTATAAGTACATAAGTAGTGCCATACTGGGAAAGACCAAAGGTCCATCTAGCCCAGCATCCTGTCACCGACAGTGGCCAATCCAGGTCAAGGGCACCTGGCACGCTCCCCCAACGTAAAAACATTCCAGACAAGTTATACCTAAAAATGCGGAATTTTTCCAAGTCCATTTAATAGCGGTCTATGGACTTGTCCTTTAGGAATCTATCTAACCCCTTTTTAAACTCCGTCAAGCTAACCGCCCGTACCACGTTCTCCGGCAACGAATTCCAGAGTCTAATTACACGTTGGGTGAAGAAAAATTTTCTCCGATTCGTTTTAAATTTACCACACTGTAGCTTCAACTCATGCCCTCTAGTCCTAGTATTTTTGGATAGCGTGAACAGTCGCTTCACATCCACCCGATCCATTCCACTCATTATTTTATACACTTCTATCATATCTCCCCTCAGCCATCTCTTCTCCAAGCTAAAAAGCCCTAGCCTTCTCAGCCTCTCTTCATAGGAAAGTCGTCCCATCCCCACTATCATTTTCGTCGCCCTTCGCTGTACCTTTTCCAATTCTACTATATCTTTTTTGAGATACGGAGACCAGTACTGAACACAATACTCCAGGTGCGGTCGCACCATGGAGCGATACAACGGCATTATAACATCCGCACACCTGGACTCCATACCCTTCCTAATAACACCCAACATTCTATTCGCTTTCCTAGCCGCAGCAGCACACTGAGCAGAAGGTTTCAGCGTATCATCGACGACGACGACACCCAGATCCCTTTCTTGATCCGTAACTCCTAACGCGGAACCTTGCAAGACGTAGCTATAATTCGGGTTCCTCTTACCCACATGCATCACTTTGCACTTGTCAACATTGAACTTCATCTGCCACTTGCACGCCCAATCTCCCAGTCTCGCAAGGTCCTCCTGTAATCGTTCACATTCCTCCTGCCACTTGACGACCCTGAATAATTTTGTGTCATCGGCGAATTTAATTACCTCACTAGTTATTCCCATCTCTAGGTCATTTATAAATACATTAAAAAGCAACGGACCCAGCACAGACCCCTGCGGGACCCCACTAACTACCCTCCTCCACTGAGAATACTGGCCACGCAATCCTACTCTCTGCTTCCTATCTTTCAACCAGTTCTTAATCCATAATAATACCCTACCTCCGATTCCATGACTCTGCAATTTCTTCAGGAGTCTTTCGTACGGCACTTTGTCAAACGCCTTCTGAAAATCCAGATATACAATATCAACCGGCTCCCCATTGTCCACATGTTTGCTTACCCCCTCAAGCAAACATGTGGACAATGGGGAGCCGGTTGATATTGTATATCTGGATTTTCAGAAGGCGTTTGACAAAGTGCCGCACGAAAGACTCCTGAAGAAATTGCAGAGTCATGGAATTAGAAACCAAACAGGCCTAATAATATAGCACACAGAAGTGAAAGCAGAAGAACAGAGCAGAGAGGGAGGGAAAATGGTCGTGTACATAGGGCTAGATTCTTTACATGGTGCCTAGAATCTAGGTGTGCCTGATAGAGACGCCAAGACGTAATCTACAAAACGTGCCTAAATTCAGATACGATATATAGAATACATCTGGGCCGAGTGGACACGTGTAAATTTAGGCGCATCCATTTACACCAGTGAAAAGTTGATGTAAATGCATGCCACTCAATCTAGACGCACCCGATTAACACACCATAGCATATTCTATAAGATGTGCTTAAATTCAGATGCCTTGTATAGAATACACCTGTGCCAAGTGGACACACTTAAATTAAGGTGCATTCATTTATGCCAGTGAACAGCTGGTTTAAATGCGTGTGCCTCAATCTACGCATTCTGACCCAAATTCTGCGAACACACGTATCGATATGATTGATAAACCCGGCACGCCCACATGACCATGCCTCCTATTTGGCTGCACATGTTGGAATTTGCATACGCCACTTTACAGAATACACTTTGTCAGGTGCACGTGTAAATTAGAATTATGGCCAATTAGTTTTGATAACTGGTCATTATTGGCCAATTATCATGATTGTGTGGCACATTAAACGATTGAAGGGCATGCGTAGATTAGATGCACGCACAAATTTACACGTGTGTCTCCATGCGCCATATATAGAATCCCAGGGATAATTTTATAGAAGCTTATTTCGTCATGTAGATCTGGCTTTACAAAGAGAACATTTTTATCGATGGAAGGAAGTTTTAAAAGCATTTCCATGGGTAATACACGATCCACCCAATACTCAGCCCACAGTGGTAAGTGGCTTTTGAGTTTCTCACAGCCATGGGCTAAACTGTTCCCAGATGTTCAATGCTGAGACTCAGGTATATTATTGATTTACCTAGTTATCCTGATGGGGAACCTCACTATTATCACCATTGTGTTCCTGGACTCTCACCTGCACACCCCTATGTACTTTTTCCTCGGTAATTTGTCCTTCTTCGATATCTCTTATACCACGGTCACTATTCCCAAGCTGTTGGACATCTTTCTAAGAAAAAGCCATCGTATTTCCGTGAATGGGTGTTTTATACAGATGTATTTTTTTCTGTCTCTAGCCTGCATGGAATTTATACTTCTACTACTACTACTACTATTTAGCATTTCTATAGCGCTACAAGGCGTACGCAGCGCTGCACAAACATAGAAGAAAGACAGTCCCTGCTCAAAGAGCTATGTAATAAAAGTGAGCCAAGTATAGGACAATCAAGCCATTGTGACATCACTGATGAGGTTGGCTCTTATTGGTGGCCTGAAGCATTATGACATCACAATATTAGCTCTGGTTACAAGAGACTACTACTATTACTATTTATCACTTCTATAGCACTACAAGGCATACGCAGCGCTGTACACCATTCATGAAAACACAGTCCCTGCTCAAAGAGCTTACAATCTAATTCTCTCAATCATGGCCTATGACCGCTATGTTGCAGTATGTCAACCTCTGTCTTACCATTTAGTTATGAATCAGAAAGTCTGCACTCTGATGAGCACAGCAACATGGATCTTAGGGTTTCTGATACCTGCATCTTATCTTATTTTTATTCCTCGGTTCTCTTTCTGTGGCTCCAATGAGATAAATCATTTCTTTTGTGCCTGGATTCTATATATGGGGACCAAATTTGCACACCAATATTTGGGTGCGCTTCCGAGATGCAAAAATAAATTGGATAATGAGCTCTGAACCTTCAATAACTGAGGGCTATATAGAATCCAGGAGTTTGCACATTGTTCACGCTTTTTAATAAAAATGTGCCCTCTTTGCACGTCATACACACTCTTAAAAATTGTGCCCTATTATTAGCAAACAACATTTCATTGCAAATGATAGCTATCCCTACCATTTGATTTATTCATTTTGACATATATACCCTACAGTAAACTAAATATACCTGAGTCCCAGCATTGAACATCTGGGAACAGCCCATGGCTGTGAGAAACTCAAAAGCTACTTACCACTGTGGGCTGAATATTGGGCGGATCGTGTACTACCCATAGAAATGCTTTTAAAACTTCCCTCCATCTATGAAAACGTTCTCTTTGTAAAGCCGAATCCACATGACGAAATGAGCTTCTATAAAATTATCCCCAGGATTCTATATATGGCACATGGAGACACACGTGTACATTTGTGCGTGCATCTAATCTACGCACGCCCTTCAATGGTTTAACGTGCCACACAATCATGATAATTTGCCAATAATGACCAATTATCAAAACTAATTGGCCATAATTCTAATTTACACGTGCACTTGATGAAGTGTATTCTGTAAAGCGGCGTATGCAAATTCCAACATGTGCAGTCAATAGGAGGCATAGTCATGTGAGGACTGTGAGCGTGCCGGGTCTATCAATCATATCGATACGTGTGTTTACAGAATTTGGGTCAGTATGCATAGACTGAGGCACACGCATTTACACCAGCTGTTCACTGGTATAAATGAATGCACCTTAATTTACACGTGTCCACTCGGCCCAGACGTATTCTATATACCGTATCTGAATTTAGGCACATCTTATAGATTACGCCTTGGCGTCTCTATCAGGCACACCTAGATTCTAGGCACCATGTAAAAAATCTAGCCCTTTGTACCCAGGCCTTCTCCCTCCCTTTCTGCTCTGTTCTTCTGCTTTCACTTCTGTCTGCTATATTATTAGGCCTGTTTGGTTTCTAAGGGTAGGATTCCTCCTTCCTGTCATATTATCTAGTTCCTTCCCCCCTTTGCTGATTTTTAGATTGTAAACTGCTTTGATCTGCAAGATAGCAAAAGTGGTATTGAAAATGTAAATAAATATACAGGATCCACATGCATGTGGTCTAGACATATTTTTTTTTATAAAATATTTAGGTAAATGCATACAGTAAAAACACCCATTTTTCACCTTTTTTTTTTGACCAGGTATAAATTTATGCTACAGCATTGTGTGCAGTGGGCAATGATTCTGGGAAACTATTATCTAAAAGAACACAGGTACTTCTGTTGCCTTTATAAACTAGACTTAATCAGTTCTCTTTCTTATTTCTTCTTATAAAATCAAGCTCATACCATCGTAAATATTTTTTTACCTGATCAAATGCAAAGGCTCATCAAAACTACTACTACTACTACTACTTAACATTTCTAAAGCGCTACTAGGGTTACGCAGCGCTGTACAGTTTAACATAGAAGAAGGACAGTCCCTGCTCAAGGAGCTTACAATCTAACGGACAAATGTACAATCAGTCAAATAAGGGCAGTCAAATTGGGCAGTCTAGATTTCCTGAATAGAGGAAAACAAGAAAAACAAATTAGACAAACTTTTAAGCAAGCAATGAAAATTATTCTTTGAGTTCTTGTGTCTACGATGACCCTCATTCCCAAACCATCATGTCCCAGAAGCTTTGACTATCTTTATAATCTGGCTAATTCCAACTCCAGACTTTATCAAGGAAGAAGCAACTGTGTGCGGTAACTGAACATCACAAGTCAGTTCACACTTTGTTTTGCTTATTTTTCTGTTCTTAAAGCCAAGCACTTGGATTTCATTTAGTTCCACAGCTCAAGCTCTAAGAATTGCTAAGATGAAATTCACCATCAATTAATGTCTCATTGATGATGAATGGAGCATGCAGTACTGTGAGAGTGGAGGAGTAGCCTAACAGTTAGAGCAGCAGCCTTTGAGTCTACCAACCTGGGTTCAATTCCCACTGCAACTCCTTGTGAACTTGGTCAAGTCCCTTAATTACCCTGGTTACAGGTTGTAAACTCTTCAGGGACAGAGAACACACCTGCATATAACTTGTACAGCACTGTGTAAGTCTAGTAGCACCATAGAAATAGTAGTAATAGTAGTATGCATTATGGATATGAGGTCACATCAACAGGTAAATATATATCTGTTTCTCAATTACAGAAAATTTTGTTCTGTGATATTACAAATATGGACCCCATGAAATACAGGAATCACATAGAATATACAAAGAGATGCAATTATAAGCATGACCGGTATTAGGGGGAATTACAAATCATTACAGGATTTGCTGAGTATGAAATGAAATGATTATATTTCTTGACCGAATCTATGATTCTGATTTCCAAATCTTTTTTCACCATAACATATTTATTTATTGCATTTGTATCCCACATTTTCCCACCTCTTTGCAGGCTTAATGTGGCTTACAATACATCTTGAGTGGTGGAAATACATAAGAAAATAGGCATTTAGTGTTACAGAAGGATCTTGAGCAACATGATAATGGTAAAAAATGATATTAGTGTAACAAGCAGATACTGTAAGATAGTTCTGAATACATGTGGAGGAGTTGCGTATATTTACATTGGTTGGTCTTTGTGGTATGCCTTGTTAAACAGATGGGTCTTCAGTAGTTTGTGAAAGTTCATTAGTTCGTAGATCGTTTTTAAGTTGCGCGGTAGAGCGTTCCATAACTGTGTGCTCAAGTAGGTAAAGTTTGACGCGTGCATTAATTTGTATTTTAGACCTTTGCAGCCATGGAAGTGCAGATCAAGGAATGTGCGGGATGATCTTTTGGCATTTCTAGGTGGTAAGTCTATCAGGTCTGACATGTAGGCTGGTGCATCTCCGTAAATGATTTTGTGAACTTAAAATGAATCTCCCCTATCTAAGAGTACTTTGTACTATGTCAGAAAGCAAAATGAATTTTGAAATAAGTGATTAAAATTATGGAACCTTTTGGAAAAACAGATTAAATATGTATCCATCTGGACCATGGTTTTTGAAATGTGATTCTTTCTGCCTATCTTCCTATCAGAGAAGAATCTTCCCTTCAAGCTATTCTCTGCTTAACTGAATCATTTCAACATGTGTTTAACATCAAAATCTAACTTTTTGAATATTTGACAAGATTTATCTCAGGTTTTACAAACTCTGCAGATAATGAAATATGGAAAATGTCTTATTCTTTCAGAAACCAGACCATAACTTTCTACAGCAACGATACAGGAATTAGTCTATAGAGAACATCCAGCTCATGAGTAAGTACTGTTAATGTTGTGAAATGAACCGAAAATAGGAATCTCAGCTGATGATTTTGAATGAGTGCAAAGTTTCTTAATTTTCATTTATGTAATTCAGAGTCATAAATCAAGCAAATAGACTTATATATAAAGTAGAAAACCAGACATTTACACATATACCTCAAAATTACATAAAGAACAGAATTACTATCTAGTCCACAATATAGGGTTAATTTTACTAGAGTAAAATGTTTGAGTGTGGAAGTCTGGTTCATGCAACATTTATTCTGTTTATATTTTAAGTGTAATAGCTCGGCTTAGTAATCAGGGCCCTTGGTTCAAAACTGTGTGTCTTCATTTTCTCCACACTTTCACCTTGAATCTCTTTCCAGCTATATTTGGTATGTGTAAGAAGAGGTACAAACACATGTGAAAATTAAAAGCATGTTGGAAAGGAGATGATTTTAAAGAAATTGCCATTGCACCAATAGACTTAGAAGTAAACTAGATGAGCGATTTGCTTTGCTTAAACCTCTGATAGCTTCGTGTACCTTATAAGAACTTAAGAATAGCCATACTGGGTCAGACCAATGGTCCATCTAGCCACAGTATCCTGCTTCCAACAGTGGTCATCCAGGTAACAAGAACCTGCCAGAATCCCAAATAGCAGCAACATTCTAGAACCCCCAAAAAGTAACAAGATTCCAGAATCCCAAAGAATAGCGAGATTCCATGCAGAATCGCAGAGTAGCAATATTGTACCTGGCAGAAACCCAAATAGTAGCAACATCCATGTACATCCCAAGAATACTGAATGTATATTTCAAAATAGGCATTATTCATTCATCTGCAATATTTCTTTCTTTCTTTTTTGTATATAAATACAGATCATGAACACAGAAACCATAAAGGGAGAGAATAAGACATCAGCCACAGGATTCATCATTCTGGGATTCTTTAACCAAACTCAACACCGTGTCTTCATTTACACAATAGTTGTACCATCCTACGTCATCTCTATTCTGGGAAATGTTGGGTTCTTAATATTAATGTTCTCTGACCATCATCTCCACAAACCCATGTACTTCTTCCTCAGCAACTTGTCCTTTGTAGATATTTGGAACACCACAGTCACTGTCTCTACGTTGCTACAAAGCCTTTTAAAGGGGAAGACCTTTATTTCATTTTCTTCATGTATGACACAGCTTTACCTGTTCACAATTGCTTTAAGTACAGAATTCTGGCTTCTCACAGTCATGGCTTATGATCGTTTTGCAGCAATATGTAAACCTCTACATTACCCTCTCCTCATGAACAAAAGGAATTGCGTTTTACTTGCAGCTTCTTCCTGGATAACCACCATTGTTGATACGATTGCTGTAGTAAATGTTATATCCCATTACTCTTTCTGTGGCTCCAATGAGATTAACCATTTCTTCTGTGACCCCAATGCACTGCTAAAACTGTCCTGCAGTGATATCAAGAACTTTGAAATAATAGTACTTACTGAAGGAGTTTTTATGGGTGTTGCCCCATTTCTATTAACCCTGTTATCCTACATATTTATCATTGTCGCCATCCTGAAAATCCGTTCTTCTGAAGGGAGAAACAAAGCCTTCTCTACCTGCTCCTCCCACTTAACCATTGTTCTTATTTTCTATGGTACTGTAACAGTCGTCTACATGAGCCCAAGCTCAATGTTTACACCAGAGCAAGATAAAATATTTGCCCTTCTATACACGGTATTCATTCCCATGCTAAACCCCTTAATTTATAGCATGAGAAATAAGGAAGTAAAAAATGCCCTGAGAAATCTCATCTTTAGAAAATAACATTAAAGGAAAGAAGACATTATCATTGTCATCTTAAATTCAACAGCATTTAAGTATTTTTTCTTTTCATGGCGATTCCTGTTACTCAGTAAAAACAGTTACAAAGTTTATAAAATTCTAGGCTTTCTTTGTATCATTTCTTGTTTGTCTGTCTGTTAGTTTGTTTGGTGGTTGTTTTTGTTATTTTAATCATTGAGCAAGATGAGGGCAAATAGATACTAGGGAAGGACAGCCAGAACCTTTTCAAGTCATTCTTTTTTGTTTTTAGGTCCAGAACGAATGCTATTATGAGTGCACAGTCTTCTTAAAGAGTGCACTCATTCCTGGTAGCACGTGCATGTGTGCACCATTGGGAAAGAGCTCGCATTCTTTGGAGGGAATTCAATAAACGGTGGTGAAACTTGGCACCAAAAAATTCAGTGTGAAGCGCTATTGTTTAAAAGATATGCACTTTATATAGAATAGTGTTCAGAATAGATTGGGTCACCATATATAGAATCCAGGAGTTTGCACATTGTTCACACTTTTTAATAAAACTGTGCCCTCTTTGCACGTCATGCACACTCTTAAAGAGTGTGTCCTATTATTAGCAAACAACATTTCATTGGAAATGACAACTATCCCTACCATTTGATTTATTCATTTTGACATATACCCTACATTAAACTATATATTCCTGAGTCCCAGCATTGAACATCTGGGGACAGTTTAGCACATGGCTGTGAGAAACTCAAAAGCCACTTACCACTGTGGGCTGAATATTGGGCGGATCGTGTATTACCCATGGAAATGCTTTTAAAACTTCCCTCCATCTATAAAAATGTTCTCTTTGTAAAGCTGGATCCACATGACGAAATGAGCTTCTATAAAATTATCCTCGGGATTCTATATATGGTACATGGAGACACACGTGTAGATTTGTGCGTGCATCTAATCTATGCATGCCCTTCAATGGCCAATAATGACCAATTATCAAAACTAATTGGCCATAATTCTAATTTACACGGGCACTTGATGAAGTGTATTCTGTAAAGCGGCGTATGCAAATTCCAACATGTGCAGCCAAATAGGAGGCATGGTCATGTGAGGACTGTGGGCGTGCCGGGTTTATCAATCATATCGATACGTGTGTTCACAGAATTTGGGTCAGAATGCGTAGATTGAGGCACACGCATTTAAACCAGCTGTTCACTGGCATAAATGAATGCATCTTAATTTAAGTGTGTCCACTTGGCACAGGTGTATTCTATATAATGCATCTGAATTTAGGCACGTCTTATAGAAGATACTTTGGCGTGTTAATCGGGTGCGCCTAAATTGAGTGGCATGCATTTACACCAACTTTTCACTGGTGTAAATGGATGCGTCTAAATTATACCATATCTGAATTTAGGCACGTCTTATAGATTACTCCTTGGCGTCTCTATCAGGCATGCCTAGATTCTAGGCACTATGTAAAGAATCTAGCCCTGTGTACCTGGCCCTTCTTCCTCCCTCTCTGCTCTGTTCTTCTGCTTTCACTTCTGTCTGCTATGTTATTAGGGTCCAAGAAAGCAAAGGGGCAGACGGTCTGCAAACTCCAAGATGAAAAATCAACAAAGCAGACTATGATGAAAAAATGTAATGTATTAATAGATATTAAAAATTCTATACAGTACAGCCCGACACAGGCCGTGTTTCGCCCAGAATCATGAGAGTGTCCGACATATCTTATGTCAGTACATTTTTCTGGTTTATTTGGTTGAGCTGTTTATTTCAATATATATACTAGAAGATTCTCAACTGCGGTCTTCAGTACATTTGGTTTAATCAAATCTACCATATTTTGACAGTAGAGGATCATTGTGTAGCCTCTGAAGCAGCCCTGCTGGGCGAAACATGGCCTGTGTCGGGCTGTACTGTATATAATTTTTAATATCTATTAATAAATTACCATTTTTTCATCACGATCTGCTTTGTTGATTTTCCTGCTATGTTATTAAGCCTGTTTGGTTTCTAACGGTAGGATTCCTCTTTCCTGTCATATTATCTAGTTCCTTTCCCCTCTTTGCTGATTTTTAGATTGTAAACTGTTTTGATCTGCAAGCTAGCAAAAGTGGTGTTGAAAATGTAAATAAATAAATAAATATACAGGATCCACATGCAGGAGGTCTAGACATATTTTTTTTAATAAAATAATTATGTAAATGCATACAGTACACACCCATTTACATCTTTTTTTTGACCAGGTATAAATTTATGCTACAGCATTGTGTGCAGTGGGCAATGATTCTGGGAAACTATTATCGAAAAGAACTCAGGTACCACTGTTGCCTTTATAAACTAGACGTAATCAGTTCTCTTTCTTATTTCTTCTTATAAAATCAAGCTCATGCCATCGTAAATATTTTTTTACCTGATCAAATGCAAAGGCTCATCAAAACCTCAATAACAAGAAAAACAAATTAGACAAACTTTTAAGCAAGCAATGAAAATTATTCTTTGAGTTCTTGTGTCTACGATGACCCTCATTCCCAAACCATCATGTCCCAGAAGTGTTGATTACCTTTATAATCTGGCTAATTCCAACTCCAGACATTATCAAGGAAGAAGCAACTGTGTACGGCTTTCGATTATGCCGATTTGTGTGACCCTGGGAGAAGGACACCCATCTCCTGATTTGTGTCGAAAGATGGGGGCCCTTTCTTTTCAAAATAAGCCTCATAGTCTCTCATATACTCAAGTCAGTTTATATCTGGTTCAGTGAAAAAGTCACTTTTGGATTCTCAGAAGCAGTGTCATCTCATATATATCTTATATTTCAACTGCTATCACATTAGCGGATGGATGTTTTCAATCGTCATCAGTCTCACATTTTTTTCAAAAGTCTATTTAGCTTTTTATATCTTTTAAAGTTCACAATATATAGTCATTAAAAATAAACATGGCACTTCACTTTCCAAACGGACTCACTATCAATAACATGGCCAGTGTTTCGGAGCGTTCCTCAAGGTATCGGTCCATACATATTGCATAGTAACATAGTAGATGACGGCAGAAAAAGACCTGCACGGTCCATCCAGTCTGCCCAACAAGACAAACTCATATGTGCTACTATTTGTGTATATCTTACCTTGATTTGTACCTGTCTTATTCAGGGCACAGACCATACAAGTCTGCGCAGCAGTACTTCCCGCCTCCCAACCACCAGTCCCGCCTCCCATCACCGGCTCTGGCACAGACCATATAAGTCTGCCCTCCACTATCCTAGCCTCCCAACCACCAACCCCTCTTCCCCCCCACCTGCTCCGCCACCCAATTTTGGCTAAGCTTCTGAGGATCCATTCCTTCTGCACAGGATTCCTTTATGCATATCCCACGCATGTTTGAATTCCGTTACCGTTTTCATCTCCACCACCTCCCGCGGGAGGGCATTCCAAGCATTCACCACCCTCTCTGTGAAAAAATACTTCCTGACATCTTTCCTGAGGCTGCCCCCCTTCAACCTCATTTTATGTCCTCTCGTTCTACCGCCTTCCCATCTCCGGAAAAAATTTGTTTGCGGATTAATACCTTTCAAATATTTGAATGTCTGTATCATATCACCCCTGTTCCTCCTTTCCTCCAGGGTATACATGTTCAGGTCAGCAAGTCTCTCCTCATACGTCTTGGAACGCAAATCCCGTACCATTCTCGCAGCTTTTCTTTGCACCGCTTCCATTTTTTTTTAACATCCTTCGCAAGGTATGGCCTCCAAAACTGAACACAATACTCCAGGTGGGGCCTGACCAACGACTTGTACAGGGGCATCAACACTTCCTTTCTTCTGCTGATCACACCTCTCTCTATACAGCCTAGCAACCTTCTCGCTACAGCCACCGCCTTGTCACACTGTTTCGTCGCCTTCAGATCCTCGGATACTATCACCCCATGATCCCTCTCCCCCTCAGTACCTATCAGACTCTCACCGCCTAACACATAAGTCTCTTTTGGGTTTCTACTCCTTAAGTGCATCACTTTGCATTTCTTCGCATTGAATTTTAATTGCCATACCTTAGACCATTCTTCTAGCTTCCTCAGATCCTTTTTCATGCTTTCCACTCCCTCCCGGGTGTTCACTCTGTTTCAAATGTTAGTATCATCCGCAAATAGGCAAACTTTACCTTCTAACCCTACGGCAATGTCACTAACAAATATATTAGAAACGCTTCTTTGTCGACTGCCTCTGTAGAGTCCATTTCGAAAGCCAAGTACCATGTTTTTTTTAATGACTATATATTGCAAAGTTTAAACGATATGAAAGCAAAATAGACTTCTGAAAACATTTGAAAAAATGTATATATTGATGTCTATAATGCTTGATGTGGTCATTCTGTGGATTCTGGTTTTCCACAAAGCTTATGTTAAAACATTTTTAAACAAAACAAACAAATATCAAGATCCAGAAATAAGAGAGGAAATGAACCAAAGTGAATACTTTTGGTCTGGACACTCCTTTGAAGGTGGAGGCCTAGTATTCAAAAGAGTTTAACCGGGCAAGAGACCTGCTTATTTTCGAAGGAGAAGGCCGGCCACATAAGTACATAAATACATAAGTGCATAAGCACTGTCACGCTGGGAAAAGACCAAAGGTCCATCAAGCCCAGCTCTCTGTCTCCGACAGCAGCCACTCCAGGCCCCAAGAACCTGGCAAAACCCCCAAATTTAATAACGATCAATGGACTTTTCCTTCAGGAATCTATCCAGACCCCCTTTAAATTTAGCAAGGCCTGTTGCCGTCACTACCGTCTCTGGCAATGAGTTCCAGAGTCTAACTTACGCGCTGAGTAAAGAAAAACTTTCTCCGATTTGTTTTAAACCTACCACTTCTAATTTCATCTTGTGTCCCCTGGTTCTATTATTGTTAGAAAGCGTAAACAAATGCTTCACATCTGTCCACTCTACCCCACTCATTATTTGTAGACCTCTATCATATCACCCCTTTTCTCCAGGTTAAAGAGTCCTAGCCGTCTTAACCTCTCCTCATAGGGTAGTCGTCCCATCCCTTTTATCATTTTTGTTGCCCTTCTCTGCACCTTCTCCAATTCCTTTATATCTTTTTTGAGATAAGGCAACCAGAACTGAACACAATACTCCAGGTGCGGTCGCACCATGGAGCAATATAACGGCATTATAACATCTTCATGCTTGCTTTCCATCCCTTTTCTGTTCAACTTCTTAGCCGCCGCAGCACATTGAGCTGCAGATTCCAACGTCCTATCCACGATGACTCCCAGATCTCTTTCTTGGTCTGTAACTCCTAAAGTGGAACCTTGCATGACATAGCTGTAATTCGGGTTCCTCCTTCCCACAAGCATCACTTTGCACTTGTCAACGTTGAACTTCATCTGCCATCTGGACGCCCAATCCCCCAGTCTCATGAGGTCTTCTTGTAATCTTTCACACTCCTCCTGCGATGAAACGACCCTGGATAACTTTTTGTCATCTGTGAATTTAATTACCTCACTAGTTACTCCCATCCCAAGGTCATTTATAAATATGTTAAAAAGCAGCAGTCCCAGCACAGCCCCCAGAGGGACCCCACTAACTACCCTTCTCCATTGAGAATAATGACCATTCAACCCTACTCTCTGCTTCCTATCTTTTAACCAGCTCTTAATCCATAATAGTACACTGCCTCCGATCCCATGACTCTCCAGTTTCCTTTGGAGTCTTCCATGAGGCACTTGTTAATCGCCTTCTGAAAATCTAGATATACAATATCCACCAGCTCCCCTTTGTCCACATGTTTGTTCACCCCCTCAAAAAAATGCGGTAGATTTGTGAGGCAAGACTTCCCTTCACTAATCTGTGCTGACTTTGTCGCAGTAGCCCATGCTTTTGTATGTGCTCTGTAATTTTATTCTTAATAATAGCCTCCACCGTTTTTCCCAGCACCGACGTCAGACTCACCGGTCTATAATTTCCCGGATCTCCACTGGAACTCTTTTTAAAAATCGGTGTTACATTGGCCACCCTCCAATCTTCCGGTACCACACCTGATTTTAGGGATAAATTGCATATTACTACCAGTAGCTCCACAAGCTCATTTTTCAGCTCTATTAACACTCTGGAAGTTGGCCGGCCTTCTCATAATGGCGGCCAAATCGGCATAATCGAAAACAGATTTTGGCCGGCTTCAACTGCTTTCCATCGCAGTGCCGGCCAAAGATCAAGGGGGTATTTCGGCAGTATACTGAAGGTGGGATGGGGGCGTGGTTAAGAGATGGCTGGCTTCGGCCGATAATGGAAAAAAGAAAGCCGGCTCTAACGAGCACTTGTCCGGCTTTACTTGATCCATTTATTTTTAGGACCAAGCCTTAAAAAAGTGCCCCAACTGACCAGATGACCACCAGAGGGAATCATGGATCACCTCCCCTTACTCCCCCAGTAGTCACCAACCCCCTTCACCCCCCAAAAAATAATATATATATAAACATTTTTCTGCCAGCCTCTATGCCAGCCTCAAATGTCATACCCAGTTCCATCACAGCATTATGCAGGTCCCTGGAGCTATTTTTAGTGGGTACTGCAGTGCACATCAGACAGGTGGACCCAGGCCCATCCCCCCCTACCTGTTAAACTTGTGGTGGTAAATGGGAGCACTCAAAAACCCACACAAAACCCACTGTACCCACATGTAGATGCCACCTGTTACCCTTTAAGGGCTATGGTAGTGTTCTACAGTTGTGGGTAGTGGGTTTGGGGGGACAAAGCACACAAGGTAAGGGAGCTATACACCTGGGATCAATTTGTGAAGTCCACTGCAGTGCCCCCTAGGGTGCCCGGTTGATGTCCTGGCATGTGAGGGAGACCACTGCACTATAAATTCTGGCTCCTCCCACGACCAAATGGCTTGGATTTGGCCGGGTTTGTGATGGCCACCATTAATTTCCATTATCGGCGACAACCAATGGCGGCCATCTCCAACGCCGGCGATCTCTAAGTGCGGCCAAATGTTGACATTTGGCCGGCCCTGACCGTATTACCAAAATGAAAGATGGCCGGCCATCTTGTTTCGATAATACTGTTGGTTCTGCCCCTTCCTGGGGCTGACCCCGGAGATGGTTGCCCATATAGATGGCCGGCCCCGTTCGATTATGCCCCTCAGAGTCTCCTATCTGTTTAAAATCTACTGAGTGACACGGCACATGATACTTAGGGGCACTTAACCAGTTAATGCCACTGAATATCGTTGCTAACCAGCCATCTCTTAACTGGTTCGGTTAGGGGAAGGCCGGGGTTTAGCATAGGCAAAGCACCTACTTAACCGGTTATCGGTAATTAACCACCTATAGGGGCCCTTTCACTAAGATGCACTAAAAAGTGTTCTGCACTATTTTTAGCACATGGGTTTCCTGCATGCTGAGGCCACTTTTAGTGCAGTTGTAAAATGGCTGTAATTTTCCATTAATGGCAATGCACTAATTTCTCAATTAGCGTGGGAGCAATTACTGCCATCTATTCTGGAGGCAGTAGGGGCTCCCACGTTAATCCTGCACTAATCGATCAGTATGCACTAATGACCCTGTGCAGGGTGCACTTACACTCATGCCTCTGTACTAAAAAAATAAGGGGTGGGGAAAAGGGCCCTGCAATAGCGGTGGGGGCTGATTTTCCCATGCAGCAGGTCCCTTTTTACCACAGCTGGTAAAATGCTTCAAAAATGGGCACACAGTAAGATAATTCTTACTGCAAGGCCATGCGATGGGGAGCTCTTACCACCAGCCATTGAGATGGCAGTAAGGGCTCCCACAGTAACCTAGTGGTAACTGGGCAGTGCATGGTGCTACCCTATTACCACCAGGTTAGTGCCATACTAGGGAAAAAATGTCCCAGAGCACCAGAAATGGTGCACGCTCCAGCCAGAACTGCTGCCGGCGGCCATTTTGGGCCAGTGGTAGTTCCAAGTTGGGTTTACCACTACTTTGTTAAATACTGCTTAAACTATATTTTTTTAACGAGTGGGAAGCACACACCAATTCTAAAACTATCGCAGGATGCCTGAGTAAGTCTTGCAGTAGAGGTTTTTTAACCTTTGATAAAGATATGCTAGTGCTTACTGCAGCTTAGTAAAAGGATCCCAAAGTTTAAACACACTAAAGTTAACCGGACACCAATCTGAACATCTTCCAGGAGATTAACTTCCAGGAGATTGCTGATACTCAGCTATTCAATGTGGGAAGTCGCTTACCATCATGGGCTGAATATTGGGCGAATCGTGTATTACCCATGGAAATGCTTTTAAAGAGTATCCTCCATCTATAAAAATTTACTGTGTGTAAATGTAGAAATGAGCTTTTATAAAATTATGTACCCGTATATCTGATCTGCTTGTAGGAGATCTAGACAGCATAGTTTTGATGGAAGAGAGGTATTGTTATTATATGAACATATTTTTCATACCATCTCAGATTTGTTTACCTGATCAAATGCAAAGGGTCATCAAAACCTCATTAACAAGAAAAACTTGTAAGCCAGCAATGGAAACGTTATTGGCTATTCTTTGAGTTCTTGTGTCTGTGATGACCCTCGTTCCCAAACCATCATGTCCCAGAAGCTTTGACCATCTTTATAATCTGGCTAATTCCAACTCCAGACATTATTAAGGAAGAAGCAACTGTGTGCGACAACTGAACATCGCAAGTCAGTTCACACTATTTTGCTTTTTTTTGTTCTTAAAGCCATGCACTTGGATTTCATTTAGTTCCACAGCTCAAGGTCTAAGAAATGCTAAGGTGAAATTCACTTTTGTGTATGTCTTATTGATGGTGAGTGGAACAAACAATATGGACATGAGGTCACATCAACTGGTAAGTATGAATATTTATTTCTCAATGATAGAAAATTGTGTTCGGTGACATTACATATATAGACCTCATAAAATAGAGGAATCCCAAAGAATGTACACATAGATGTATTTATAAGCATGCTTATCTGTGGTCAGTATTGAGCGAATTACAAATCATTACAGGATTCACTAGGAATGAAATGCAAGGGTTTATATTTCATGATCTTGAGCCATTGTTGTAACCATATCTAAGATTGTGATTTTCAACATGATTTTTTTTTTACCATAATATAAAATGCATTTTCTCTAAGAGTATTTTTTTTCTGTGGAAGAGTGGCCTAGTGGTTAGGGTGGTGGACTTTGGTCCTGGATAACTGAGGAACTGAGTTTGATTCCCACTTCAGGCACAGGCAGCTCCTTGTGACTTTGGGCAAGTCACTTAACCCTCCATTGCCCCATGTAAGCCGCATTGAGCCTGCCATGAGTGGGAAGTGCAGGGTACAAATGTAACAAAAATAAAATAGATACTATTGGAGATTCTACATGGAATGTTGCTACTATTGAGATTCTGTTGCTACTATTGGAGATTCTACATGGAATGTTGCTACTATTGGAGATTCTACATGGAATGTTGCTACTATTGAGATTCTGTTGCTACTATTGGAGATTCTACATGGAATGTTGCTATTCCACTAGCAACATTCCATGTAGAAGGCTGCGCAGGCTTCTGTTTCTGTGAGTCTGACGTCCTGCACGTACGTGCAGGACGTCAGACTCACAGAAGCAGAAGCCTGCGTGGCCACATGGGTGATCTGCAAGGGCCGATTTCTTCATGGAATGTTGCTAGTGGAATAGCAACATTCCATGTAGAATCTCAAATAGTAGCAACAGTGGAGGAGTGGCCTAGTGGTTAGGGTGGTGGACTTTGGTCCTGGGGAACTGAGGAACTGAGTTTGATTCCCACTTCAGGCACAGGCAGCTCCTTGTGACTCTGGGCAAGTCACTTAACCCTCCATTGCCCCATGTAAGCCGCATTGAGCCTGCCATGAGTGGGAAAGCGCGGGGTACAAATGTAATAAAAAAAATAAAAATAAAATGAAAGTTAAAAATGAGTGACTGAAATTCTTGAACCTTTTGGTAAAACCGTTTAAACCTGTATCCATCTGGACCATGAAATGAGTTTCTTTCTGCCCATTTCCATGTCAGAAGAATCGTCCCTTCAAGTTATCATCTGCTTAACTGAGTTAATATCAAAATCTGACTTGTTGAATGTTTGACAAGATCTGTCTCACGTTTTTCTAACTCTTCAGACAATGAAATCTGGAAACTTTCTCATTATTTCAGAAACCAGATCAGCTGCTCATTACATACCACAGAAATGATACAGGAATTGGTCTAAAGAGAACTTCCAGCTCATTAATAAATACTTTTCAATGTTGTAAAATAAACCAAAAACAGGAATCTCAGCTGATGATTTTGAGTGAGATTTCCAGTGCAAGGTATCTTATTTTTTATTTGTGCAGTTAAAAATCATAAATCAAGCAAAACACTTAAAATAGTAATCCAGACAATTACACATATACCCAAAAAGAAAATAAAACAACTGAATTACTATCTAGTCCACAATATAGGATTAATTTTACTAGAGGGAAATGTTTGAGTGTGGAAGTCTGGTTCATGCAACATTTATTCTGTTTATATCTAAAGTTTCCTGACTGATTTGCAGAGCTATTGCGTTAACATGTAGGCATAGACTAGTTGTTAGAGTCGGAAGTTCAGAACCAAGGAAACCTGAGTTCAAATCCTACTACAACTCCTTGGGATCTGAGGCAAGTCACTTAGGGCTCCTTTTACCAAACTGCGGTATCATCGGTGCATGTTTTTGACGCGCCAAGTCCCCCTTTTACCACAGCAGGTAAAAGGCTGGTTCTGGTTTTTAAAAAGAAATGACTATGTGGTAAGTGAACCATTTGCCGCATGTCCATTTCCAGGTAACCCGACGGTAACCGGGCAGTGCATATCGCTGCCCTATTACCGCTGGATAAGCTCCAGCAGTACAAAAACAGCATCTATTTTTGTAGCACTGGAAATGGCATGCGCTGGAGTTAGGAACTACTGCCAGGCTCCTGAGATAGACCGGCAGTAGTTCTGGATTGGCGCCCCTTAGGGGGGAAGTTATTAACATGGGCTACTGATACTCTTAACTAGGGCTTATTGTATAAAATAGTACGTCTTAACGGTAGCTCATGTTCAAACTCCTCTTACTGACCTTTAAATGCATCCACTCTATGACCCCTCGTTACCTCTCCTCTCTCATTTCTCCCTACATTCCTCCCCGTGAACTCCGCTCTCTGAGCAAGTCTCTCTTGTCGTCCCCCTTCTCCTCCACCGTTAACTCCAGACTTCGTTCCTTTTATCTTACTGCACCTTATGCCTGGAACCGTCTTCCCGAACCCATACGTCTAGCTCCATCTCTACCTGTTTTTAAATCTATGCTGAAGGCTCACCTTTTCACTGCTGCCTTTGGCTCCTAGCCGCTACTCATTTGCCCTCCTCCTCCCCTGTTCCTCTTTACCCTGTAATTCCCTTGCCCGTAATGTCTTGTCCGTCTGTTTTACCTAGATTGTAAGCTCTTTGAGCAGGGACTGTCTCTTTATGTCAAGTGTTCAGCGCTGCGTACGTCTGGTAGCGCTATATAAATGCTATTAGTAGTAGTAGTATAACTGCACTTTTAGCTTTCTTTTGCCTCGGGGATAAACTCGGGACCCTTTTACTAAGGTGTGTAGGTGCCTATGCGCATCCAACGTGCATCATTTTGGAACTACCACCCGGCTACCACGAGCCCAGGGTGGCAATTCCATTTTTTACGCGTATCCAATACATGCGGCAGAAAAGATTTTGTATTTTCTATTATGTGGCGCTAACCAGGGGGTAATCGGCAGTGTGCGCACACTGATGATTACCTGGTTAACGTGTGAGACCTTACTGCTAAGTCAATGGGTGGCAGTAGAGTCTCAGGTCCAAAATGGACGCACGCCAATTTTTATTTTGCTGCACGTCCATTTTCAGCCCACCAAAATGGCCTTTTTTGCAGGTGGGCTGAAAAATGGACCTGCGCGCGTCCAATACACGTACCTACAACAGCGCAGGCCATTTCTCAGTGCACCTTAGTAAAAGGACCCCTTAGATGGTAAAGTCTCCAGGGTCAGAGAAATGCCTACTTTACTCAAATACAATTGCCTTTGCCTACTACTAGAAGTTGTGAGCTAAATCCACTCCAAATCTCTCTATATAAAACGCACTTCCAACGTTCTATTGAAGCCTCCACAAGTCCCAACGTTCTAAATCCATGGTGGTGTAGATCAAAGTTTGCCCATGAGTGTTTGCCCCGCCCTCGCATCAAACGTGCTGACGTCTAAGGCGGAGTAATGGCACTCAACCAATCGCATCTCTCCGTCCTCGACGTCATCACGTTTGATGCGAGGGTGGGGCAGACATCGATCTACACCACTACGAGCCAGGCAGGGGGAGGAGTAGGGAAACACACCTACGAATCAGCTCTCTGTGCCCCCCTCGGTGCAACACCCATGCCCCTCCGCGCCGGCGGCATCACACAGCCCCTACCCCCCCTCGGCGCATCACACAAGCCCATACCCCCCGGCCACATCAACTCCCTCGCCACCCACAGACGCCAATACTAACGCTGTCCGGCCGCTACTGCTTCTCCTGTTGAGCAGCGGCGGCTGGAAAAAAACAGATTTTAAAACAGAAACACAGCTCTGGACAGCCATCTGGCATTGCCTGACGTCTCTGCAGCCGCTCCTCCTCTCCCCTGTACGTCACTGCCCCTGCAGGAAGACCCCAGAGGAGCGCAGCAACATCAGAGGGGAGAGGAGGAGCGGCTGCAGAGACAACAGCCAATGACAGCTGGCTCTCTACGGAGCCGTGTTTGAGGTTTAAAATCATTTTTTTTCCTTTTTTCTTTTTATACAGGCCGCTGCTGCTCAACAGGAGAAGCAGCAGCGGACGGACAGCGTTAGTATTGGCGGCTGCGGGTGGTGAGGGAGTTGATGTGCCCGAGGGGGGGTAGGGGCTTGGGTGATGGGCCGGGATGGAGGGGCTTGGGTGATGCGCACAAGGGGGGCAGGAGGGGAAGGTCGCTGGACATGGGTGGCTGCATGGGGAAAAGAGGAGATTTGCTGGACATGGATGGAGGGGAGGGCACGGGAGAGGGGAGAGTTGCTGGACATGGATAGATGGAAGGGCAGGGGAGAGAGGAGAATTGGTGGATATGGATGGGGGAGAGGGCAGGGAACAGAGGAGAGTTGCTGGACATGGATGGAGGAGAGGGCAGGGGAGAGAGGACAGTTGCTGGGGAGGGTAGGGGAGAGAAGAGAATTGCTGGACATGGATGCAGGGGCAGCCAGGAGAAATGCTGGACATGGGTGGAGGAGAGGGAAGGCAGGAAGAAGATGCACATGGATGGAGGGGAGGGGAGACAGGAGAAATGCTGGACATGGATGGAGGGGAGGGAAAACAGAGATGCACGTGGAGGGGAGAGAGGAGAAATGCTGGACATGGATGGAGGGGAGGGAAGAGAGGAAGTGAGATGCACATGGATGGAGGGGAGACAGGAGAAATGCTGGATGGAGGAGAGGAATCAGAGAGAGGAAGGAGATGCATACTGACAGAGATGAAGGAAAGGGGAAGGAGGAGAAAAACTACACATGGATGGAGAAAATAGATGCTGGATGGAAAGTGGGAAGAGACGGGGCAGATGCTGGATGGAAAGGGGAGAGAGAGGGGGTATACGCTGGATGGAAAGGGGAAAGAGAGGGGGCAGATGCTGGATGGAAAGGGGAAAGAGGGGGCAGATGCTGGATGGAAAGGGGAGAGAGAGGAGATAGACGCTAGATGCAAAGGGGGGAGAGGTAAGATCAAGGAAAGAAGAAACAAGAGACTGGGACCAACACAATTAGAAACTGTAAACAGCCAGACCACAAAGGTAGGAAAAATGACTTTTTTTTTTTTTAGTATACGATAAAGTTGTGTGGTAGCCGTGTTAATAAATACAGAGAATGCGGATCTGGAACTCGGAGGGAACCGGGGGGGGGGGGGGGGGGGGGGCAAGAAATCGGACGGGAGGAGAGAGAGAGAGAGGGGGGCATAGACCTCGGTTGGAAGGGGGGCCTGGAACTCGCAGCCCCACACAAACTCACTGTCTCTCACATACACTCTCTCTGACACACTCTCTATCACACTATCTCTGTCACACACACACAGTCTATCTCTGTCTCTCTCTGTCTCACACACACTCTGTGTGTCTCACACACTCTCTCTCTAACACACACACACAGTCTTTCTCTCTCTCTCACACACACACACACACTCCATCTCTCACACACACTCCATCTCTCACACACACTTTCTCTCTCACACACACACTCCGAGGAAAACCTTGCTAGCGCCCGTTTCATTTGTGTCAGAAACGGACCTCTTTTTACTAGTACCTACAGTGGGGGAAATAAGTATTTGATCCCTTGCTGATTTTGTAAGTTTGCCCACTGACAAAGACATGAGCAGCCCATAATTGAAGGGTAGGTTATGGTAACAGTGAGAGATAGCACATCACAAATTAAATCCGGAAAATCACATTGTGGAAAGTATATGAATTTATTTGCATTCTGCAGAGGGAAATAAGTATTTGATCCCCCACCAACCAGTAAGAGATCTGGCCCCTACAGACCAGGTAGATGCTCCAAATCAACTCGTTACCTGCATGACAGACAGCTGTCGGCAATGGTCACCTGTATGAAAGACACCTGTCCACAGACTCAGTGAATCAGTCAGACTCTACCTCTACAAAATGGCCAAGAGCAAGGAGCTGTCTAAGGATGTCAGGGACAAGATCATACACCTGCACAAGGCTGGAATGGGCTACAAAACCATCAGTAAGACGCTGGGCGAGAAGGAGACAACTGTTGGTGCCATAGTAAGAAATGGAAGAAGTACAAAATGACTGTCAATCGACAAAGATCTGGGGCTCCACGCAAAATCTCACCTCGTGGGGTATCCTTGATCATGAGGAAGGTTAGAAATCAGCCTACAACTACAAGGGGGGGAACTTGTCAATGATCTCAAGGCAGCTGGGACCACTGTCACCACGAAAACCATTGGTAACACATTACGACATAACGGATTGCAATCCTGCAGTGCCCGCAAGGTCCCCCTGCTCCGGAAGGCACATGTGACGGCCCGTCTGAAGTTTGCCAGTGAACACCTGGATGATGCCGAGAGTGATTGGGAGAAGGTGCTGTGGTCAGATGAGACAAAAATTGAGCTCTTGGCATGAACTCAACTCGCCGTGTTTGGAGGAAGAGAAATGCTGCCTATGACCCAAAGAACACCGTCCCCACTGTCAAGCATGGAGGTGGAAATGTTATGTTTTGGGGGTGTTTCTCTGCTAAGGCACAGGACTACTTCACCGCATCAATGGGAGAATGGATGGGGCCATGTACCGTACAATTCTGAGTGACAACCTCCTTCCCTCCGCCAGGGCCTTAAAATGGGTCGTGGCTGGGTCTTCCAGCACGACAATGACCCAAAACATACAGCCAAGGCAACAAAGGAGTGGCTCAGGAAGAAGCACATTAGGGTCATGGAGTGGCCTAGCCAGTCACCAGACCTTAATCCCATTGAAACTTATGGAGGGAGCTGAAGCTGCGAGTTGCCAAGCGACAGCCCAGAACTCTTAATGATTTAGAGATGATCTGCAAAGAGGAGTGGACCAAAATTCCTCCTGACATGTGTGCAAACCTCATCATCAACTACAGAAGACGTCTGACCGCTGTGCTTGCCAACAAGGGTTTTGCCACCAAGTATTAGGTCTTGTTTGCCAGAGGGATTAAATACTTATTTCCCTCTGCAGAATGCAAATAAATTCATATACTTTCCACAATGTGATTTTCCGGATTTAATTTGTGATGTGCTATCTCTCACTGTTACCAATAACCTACCCTTCAATTATGGGCTGCTCATGTCTTTGTCAGTGGGCAAACTTACAAAATCAGCAAGGGATCAAATACTTATTTCCCCCACTGTATATAAAGTAGAACAATGCTAATTTCTCTTTTGTAGGCATACATGTAAGTCAAATGGAGTTCCACTCCTTCAATTTCAGCATTATATCACTTCTGGAAGTATTTAACAAAATTATTTTAAAACTCATAGCATACATGAATGTGGACAGTGTATGTGTAAATACATGCCTATTTCCCTCTTTGCAGATGATAATAATATCTGCAACAAGGCAGGCACCCTGGAAGGTTTGGATAACATGAGCAGGGATGTTGTGAAGCTTGAGGAATGGTCTAGAGTATGACAGCTAAAACTGACAGCCCTGTTTACTAGGCCACACTATAGGCATGCTAGCATTTTTAGGGAGCACTCATGCTAGACACCTATAGGATTTTAAACCATTTGCCACTGCACCAATATTGAAGTAAACTAGATGAGTGTTTTCCTTTGCTTAAACCTCAATGAGTAGCAAGATTCCATGCAGAAACTCGAGTACCAACATTGTACCTGGCAGAAACCCAAATAGTAGAAACGTTCTAGATTCCAGAATCCTGAAGAATAGCAAGATTCCATGTAGAAACTCAAAGAGTAGCAACATCGGATCCCATGTATATCCCATGAATATGTCACCTATATTTCAAAATAGACATTATTCATTCATCTGCAAAATTTATCTTTTTTTTTTATATAACAGATCATGAACACGGAAACCATAAAGGGAGAGAATATGACATCAGCTACAGGATTCATCATTCTGGGATTCTTTAACCAAACTCAACACCGTGTCTTCATTTACGCAATAGTTGTACCAGCCTATGTCATCTCTATTCTGGGAAATATTGGGTTCTTAATATTGATGTTCTCTGACCATCATCTCCACAAACCCATGTACTTCTTCCTCAGCAACTTGTCCTTTGTAGATATTTGGAACACCACAGTCACTGTCTCTACGTTGCTACAAAGCCTTTTAAAAGAGAAAACCTTTATTTCATTTTCTTCATGTATGACACAGCTTTACCTGTTCACAATTGCTTTAAGTACAGAATTCTGGCTTCTCACTGCCATGGCCTATGATCGTTTTGCAGCAATATGTAAACCTCTACATTACCCACTCCTCATGAACAAAAGGAACTGTATTTTACTTGCAGCTTCTTCCTGGATTGCTGGCTTTGTTGATATGGTTTCTTTAGTAGATTACATATCTCAGTATTCCTTTTGTGACTCCAATGAGATTAACCATTTCTACTGTGACCCTCATGCACTACTAAAACTCACATGCAGTGATACCCATGACTTTGAAATACTAATGCTTTCAGAGGGGGTTTTTGTGGCTGTAACCCCCTTTCTATTAACCCTGTTATCCTACATATTTATCATTGTCACCATCCTGAAAATCCGTTCTTCTGAAGGGAGAAACAAAGCCTTCTCTACCTGCTCCTCTCACTTAACCATTGTTCTTATTTTCTATGGCACTGTAACAGTCGTCTACATGAGCCCAAGCTCAATGTTTACACCAGAGCAAGATAAAATGTTTGCCCTTCTGTACACGGTACTTATTCCCATGCTAAACCCCTTAATTTATAGCATGAGAAATAAAGAAGTAAAAAATGCCCTGAGAAATCTCATCTTTAGAAAATAACAGAAAAGGAAAGAAGACATGATCACTGTCATCTGAAAATTCAACAGCAATTAAGTATGTTTTCTTTTCATGGCTATTCCTGTTACTCAGTAAAAACAGTTATAAAGTTTATAAAATTCTAGGTTTTCTTTGTATCATTTCTTGTTTGTTTGTTTGTTTAATCATTGAGCAAGATGAGGGCAAATAGATACTAGGGAAGGACAACCAGAACCTTTTCAGGTCATTCTTATGAGTGCGCAGTCTTCTTAAAGAGTGCATACTATCAGGTGAATTTTCGAAAGAGAAGGGCGCCCAACCTACTCCTTACTGGCCTCCCACTTAGCCATCTATCCCCCCTTCGGTCTGTTCAGAACTCTGCTGCACGTCTTATCCTCCGCCTGGACTGATATACTCATATCACCCCTCTATGCAAGTCACTTCACTGGCTTCTGATCAGGTACCACATACAGTTCAAGCTTTTCCTACTAACCTACAAATGCACTCGATCTGCAGCCCCTCCCTACCTCTCTACCCTCATCTCCCCTTAAGTTCCTACCCGCAACCTCAGCTCTCAAGACAAATCCCTCCTTTCAGTACCCTTCTCCTCCACCGCCAACACCAGGCTCCGCCCTTTCTGCCTCACATCACCCCATGCTTGGAATAAACTCCCTGAGCCCATACGCCAGGCCCCCTCCCTGCCCATCTTCAAATCCTTGCTCAAAGCCCACCTCTTCAATGTCGCCTTCGGCACCTAACCACCATACCTCTACTCAGGAAATCTAGACTGCCCCAACTTAACATTTCGTCCTATAGATTGTAAGCTCCTTGAGCAGGGACTGTCCTTTTTTGTTAAACTGTACAGCGCTGCGTAACCCTAGTAGCACTTTAGAAATGTTAAGTAGTAGTAGTAGATGGGCGTCCTTCTCGCAAGGTCGCCCAAATCGGTATAATCAAAAGCCGATTTTGGGTGCCTCAACTGCTTTTGGTCGTGGGGATGACCAAAGTTCATGGGGGCTTGTCGGCAGTGTAGCGAAGGCGGTAGTGGGGCATGTGCTTGGGAGATGGGCGTCCTCGGTCAAACATGGAAAAAGAAGGGCGTCCCCTGACGAACACTTGGCCGACTTTACTTGGTCCATTGTTTTTCACGACCAAGCATCAAAAAGGTGACCGAACTGACCAGATGACCACCGGAGGGAATCGGGGATGACCTCCCCTTACTCCCCCAGTGGTCACTAACCCCCTCCCACCCTCAAAGAAAATCTTTAAAATACCAGCCTTTATGCCAGCCTCAAATGCCATACCCAGCTCCATCACAGCACTATGCATGTACCTGGAACAGTTTCAGGCAGGCAGACCCAGGCCCATCCCCCCCTACCTTTTACACTTGTGGTAGTAAATGTGAGCCCTCCAAAAACTTGGGCACCTCGTTTGATTATGCCCCTCCACATACGAGTGTGCACTCATTCCTCGTAGCACATGCATGAGTGAACCATCATGCCAGGGCAAACACTTCGTGCATTTGTGCACCATTGGCAAAGAGCTCACATTCTTTGGAGGAAATTCAATAAATGGTGGTGAAACTTGGCACCAAAAAATTCAGTGCGAAGCGCTATTGTATAAAAGTCATGCACTTTATATAGAATAGTGTTCAGCATAGATAAGACACCAACTTTTGGGTATCAGACTTACGCCTGCTGAAATCTGGTGTAAATACCAGCTCCCATGTTAGACATGGGTAGGCAGTGTTTTGTAATTTTGAAAGCAACTTTTCCGAATGCCCCCAACATCCCCATGGTCACGCCCACTTTTGAGATACGCACCAAGGGGGTTAGGCACCATACCTCATAAAATAGCGCACTTCCAGACGCGCACCAATCAGTATCAATAATTGGTAGTTAGCCCTCAGTTATTGAAGGTTCAGAACTCATTATCCAATTTATTTGTGCAAATTTGGTCCTCATATGTAGAATCCAGGAGTTTGCACATTGTTCATTGAGCATATGGGGACAGTTTAGCCCATGGCTTTGAGAAACTCAAAAGCCACTTACCACTTTAGGCTGAATATTGGGCGGATCCTTTATTACCCATGGAAACGCTTTTAAAACTTCCCTCCATCTATAAAAACGTTCTCTTTGTAAAGCCTGATCTACATGACAAAATGAGCTTCTATAAAATTATTTCCAGTATTCTATATATGACAAATGGAGACACACGTGTAGATTTGTGCTTGCATAATTCTAATTTACATGTGCACTTGACGACGTGTATTCTGTAAAGCGGCATATGCAAATTCCAACATGTGCAGCCAAATAGGAGGCATGGTCATGTGAGGACTGTGGGCATACCGGGTCTATCAATCATATCAATACGTGTGTTTACAGAATTTGGTTCAGTATGCGAAGATTGAGGCACACGCATTTACACCAGCTGTTCACTGGCATGAATGAATGCACCTTAATTTAAGTGTGTCCACTTGGCACAGGTGTATTCTATATACCGTATCTGAATTTAGGCACGTCTTATAGATTACGCCTTGGCGTCTCTATCAGGCACGCCTAGATTCTAGGCACCATGTAAAGAATCTAGCCCTATGTACCCGGCCCTTCTCCCTCCCTTTCTGCTCTGTTCTTCTGCTTTCACTTCTGTCAGCTATATTATTAGACCTGTTTGGTTTCTAAGGGTAGGATTCCTTTTTCCTGTCATATTATCTAGTTCCTTTCCCCTCTTTGCTGATTTTTAGATTTGTATTTGTATTTGTTTAATCCGGAGCTTGTAAACACCTCTCCAGCGCTATGTAAGCCACATTGAGCTTGCAAATAGGTGGGAAAATGTGAGATACAAATGTAACAAATAAATAAATAAAATAAACTGTTTTGATCTGCAAGCTTGCAAAAGTGGTATAGAAAATGTAAATAAATAAATAAATATACCAGATCCACATGCAGGAGGTCTAGACATATTTTTTATAAAATATTTAGGTACACACCCATTTACACCTTTTTTTTTGACCAGATATAAATTTATGCTACAGGATTGTGTGCAGTGGGCAATGATTCTGGGAAACTATTATCTAAAAGAACACCGGCACTTCTGTTGACTTTTCCAGCTTATTTTCGTCGGAGAAGGCAGGCCATCTTCTGACACAAATCGGGAGATGGCCGGCCTTCTACTAAAGCTGGCCAAATCGCTATAATCCAAAGCCGATTTTGGGCGGCTTCAACTGCTTTCTGTCGCAGGGCCGGCCAAAGTTCAAGGGGCGTGTCGGCAGTGTACCGAAGGCGGGACGGGGGCATGGTTAAGAGATGGCCGGCTTCGGCCAATAATGGAAAAAAGAAAGCCGGCGCTGACGAGCATTTGGCCAACTTTACTTGGCCCCTTTTTGTTTGCGACCAAGCCTTGAAAAAGTGCCCGAACTGACCAGATGACCACCGGAAGGTCACCAACCCCCTCCCACCCAAAAATAAAAAAACATTTTTTGCCAGCCTCAAATGTCATACCCAGCTCCATGACAGCAGTATGCACATCCCTGGAGCAGTTTTTAGTGCAGTGTACTTCAGGCAGGCGGACCCAGGCCCATCCCCCCCCTACCTGTTACACTTGTGGGGGTAAATGGGAGCCCTCCAAAAAAAACCCAAAACCAACTGTACCCACATATAGGTGCTCCCCTTCATCCCTAAGGGCTATGGTAGTGGTGTACAGTTGTGGGGAGTGGGTTTGGGGGGGATTTGGGGGGGCTCAGCACATAAGGTAAGTGAGCTATCCACCTGGGAGCAATTTGTGAAGTCCACTGCAGTGCCCCCGAGGATGCCCGGTTGGTGTCCTGGTATGTGAGGGGGACCAGTGCACTACAAATGCTGGCTCCTCCAATGACCAAATGCCTTGATTTTGGCGGGGTTTGAGATGGCCACCATAAGTTTCCATTATCGGCAAAAAACAATGTCTGTCATCTCTAAGGCCTGCCCAAATGTTGAGATTTGGCCACCCCTGACCATATTATCGAAACAAAAGATGGCTGGCCATCTTGTTTCGATAATATGATCAGGGACACCGCTTAACGGGGCCAGCCTTAAAGATGGCTGCCCCCGTTCGATTATGCCCCTCTTTATAAACTAGACTTAATCAGTTCTTTCTTATTTCTTCTTATAAAATCAAGCTCATACCATCATAAATATTTTTTTTACCTGATCAAATGCAAAGACTCATCAAAACCTCATTAACAAGAAAAACAAATTAGACAAACTTTTAAGCAAGCAATGAAAATTATTCTTTGAGTTCTTGTGTCTACGATGACCCTCATTCCCAAACCATCATGTCCCAGAAGCTTTGACTATCTTTATAATCTGGCTAATTCCAACTCCAGACATTATCAAGGAAGAAGCAACTGTGTGCAGTAACTGAACATTGCAAGTCATTTCACAGTTTCACAGCTCAAGCTCTAAGAATTGCTAAGATGAAATTCACCAACATACGTGTCTCAATGATGATGAATGGAACATGCAGTACTGTTAGAGTGGAGGAATAGCATAACAGTTAGTGCAACAGCCTACAAGTCTATCAACCTGGGTTCAATTCCCACTGCAACTCCTTGTGAACTTGGTCAAGTCCCTTAATCCTCCATTACCATGGTTACAGGTTGTAAGCTCTCGGGGGACAGAGAAAGCACCTGCATATAACTTGTACAGCACTGTGTAAGTCTAGTAGCCCTATACAAATAGTAGTAATAGTAGTATGCATTATGGATATGGAGGTCACATCAACAGGTAACTATATATCTGTTTCTCTGTGATATTACATACATGGACCCCATGAAATACAGGAATCACATAGAATAAACAGATGCAATTATAAGCATGACTGGTACTGGGTGAATTACAAATCATTACAGGATTTCCTGAGTATGAAATGCAATGATTATATTTCTTGACTGAATCTATGATTCTGATTTCAAAAAAGTTTTTTTTTTACCATAACATAAAATGATTCTCCCCTATCTAAGGGTACTTTGTTCTACATCAGAGAAGAATCTTCCCTTCAAGTTACTGTCTGCTTAACTGAATCATTTCAACGTGTTTTAACATCAAAATCTGACTTTTTGGATATTTGACAAGATTTATCTCAGATTTTTCTAACTCTGCAGACAATAAAATATGGAAAATGTCTTATTATTTCAGAAACCAGACCACCTGCTCATAACTTTCTACAGCAACGATACAGGAATCAGTCTATAGAGAACTTCCAGGTCATGAGTAAGTACTGTTAATGTTGTGAAATGAGCCAAAAATGGGAATCTCAGCTGATGCAATTCACAGGCATAAATCAAGCAAATACATTTATATATAAAGTAGAAATCCAGACATTTATACATATACCCCAAAATTACATAAAACAACTGAATTACTATCTAGTCCACAATATAGGGTTAATTTTACTAGAGGAAAATGTTTGAGTGTGGAAATGTGGTTCATGCCGGACACTCCTTTAATTCAGTTGCTGTTTTGTTCTATTAATGCAAATATAGACAAGGATTTTTGTACTATTACTTACACATTTTATCATTATTTTTTCATTATTTACACTTCATGTTTTTTCATCTTATACTACATATACTGTACAAATAATTTTTGTTGTTTATAGTTATCTTTTTTGTTATCATACATTCCATACTCATCAATTTATATTACAGAATTTATGTATACTTATGTATTGTTTTGACATCTTTGTGATTTTTTGTTGCATTGCATTTTACATTCACCCATGTTTTGATTGACATGGCATCACTAACTTATAATTTGACCATGTTTTATGTACATTTATCCATTGCTTTTGATATTACATATATTATATTCATTGTCCTTATTTATATTATCATACATACATGGGATTTATTAGTTTTTAATTGCATTTTATTTTTCAATTGGAGTTTATTATCAATGTACCATTCAAGAATATCTTTAATTTTTATTTTTTATTTATTTTTTTCATATTTATTATTCTCATTTCACCCAATTTACATCTTTCATATATATATTTGTTTACATTCAATTTGCATAGTCTGTTTCATAACATTCTTCTATACACACGTACCACTTCATTGCCATGGTACTTGTATTTTATTTAGCATCGACAGCACCTTAATTAATTTAACCTCTCTACGTCTTTACATATTCTGTGTGCCACGTAGTGACGCATTTCCGCCCACTTTACGTACGCTAGACGCATGAACGGCTACACAGTGCTTCGGTTTCACTTTTTGGATCAGCTGACATCAGCGTCGGTTTATCTCCGTGCATTTTTCTCGCGCTCTTCTGGCTATTTAAATTGTCCTGCAGTTCATTTTTACTTTTATTATAACTGCTGAGATCACTGCGACAGACGGTCCACTTGTGCAACAGTCTTTTTCAAGGTATGTGTTTCGCGTCTCTTCTCTAATGCATGCGGTTCGTGCCTCTAGCGCTGCCGCGCTTTAGCTTTTTTGTTTCATCTATGCGCGGTTTCTTCTGTCATTAATATGTAGTGCGTGGTTTCTCCCCTAACTAACTTTTAGCTAATCTTGCGGTTTTCAGCTAGTCTTGTGTTTTAATTACGGACCAGCACTGGAAAAAGGCTAAATAGGTAAATCACGTGACTTTTCTTCTTTGGATTTCCTCAATTTGGGTGGAATTTTAAATTGCTTGGCGTGACCAAACGGTTAAATATATTTATTTGTCTCGTGTATGCTAATCACATATGTGATTAAACGACCTTTTTGAATTTTTTTTCTCTGTCTTCTACAAAAAAAATTTTTCTCTGTCTTCTACAGACCATTTTTAAGATCTTATCTGCAAGATCTTTGGAATCTTTTATCTACGTTTTGAGATTCCTTTGAAATGTTATATTCAATTTCAACTTGATTAATGAGGTTAGTTTTTTTCATTTAATTTTTTCCTTTGTCCCCATGTATGTACTGTATATTTCATTTTGTTTCTTGGTTTCATCATCATTTTTTGCTTCTTTTTATTTAATGTTCCTTTCCTCAGTATGTTTGTTTAACATATTATTTGGCATATATATATATATACATGTATAATCTGCAATTGGCTTTATGCTAATAGAATTTTATTTTTTGCATTTATATGGTGGTTTTTTTGATCTTTTTGTTCCTCTTTCAGTATAATTTTTACTGTATATTATTATTTTTTATGCTTAATTTATTTATTTATTGTTTGTTTATGTTTATAGACTCCTGATGTAGGCCTATTCGGCCGAAACACAACGTTGTGTCGAGTCATTTTTAATGTGTGATTGTTACATTACTATTTGTTTGGAAATTATTAAACTTTGTTTATTTTTTAAAAAGATAATTTGGTTCCATTCTTTGGATAGCCTGGCTTATATTCCCACCTTTTTTATTTTTCAATGTGGTTCATGCAACATTTATTCTGTTTATATCTTAAGTGTAATGGCTTGGCTTAGTAATCAGGGCCCTTGGTTCAAAACTGTGTGTCTTCATTTTCACCTTGAATCTCTTTTTAGCTATATTTGATATGGGTAAGAAGAGGTAGAAACACAAGTGAAAATTAAAAGCATGTTGAAAAGCAGATGATTTTAAACAAATTGACACTGTACCAATAGACTTTGAAGTAAACTAGATGAGCGATTTGCTTTGCATAAATCTCTGATAGCTCCATGCACCTTATAAGAACTTAAGAATAGCCATACTGGGTCAGACCAATGGTCCATCTAGCCCAGTATCCTGCTTCCAACAGTGGTCAACCAAGTAACAAGAACCTGGCAGAATCCCAAATAGCAGCAACATTCTAGAACCCCAAAAAGTAACAAGATTCCAGAATCCCGAAGAATAGCGAGATTCCGTGCAGAATCTCAAAGAGTAGCAAGATTGTACCTTGTAGAAACCCAAATAGTAGCAACATTGGAGCCCATGTATACCCCATGAATATTGAATGTATATTTCAAAATAGGCATTATTCATTGATCTGCAATATTTCTTTCTTTTTTTATATATATGACAGCAGATCATGAACACAGAAACCATAAAGGGAGAGAATAAGACATCAGCCACAGGATTCATCATTCTGGGATTCTTTAACCAAACTCAACACCGAGTCTTCATTTACGCAATAGTTGTTCCAGCCTATGCCATCTCTATGCTGGGAAATATTGGCTTCTTAATATTAATGTTCTCTGACCATCATCTCCACAAACCCATGTACTTCTTCCTCAGCAATTTGTCCTTTGTAGATATTTGGAACACCACAGTTACTGTCTCTACGTTGCTACAAAGCCTTTTAGAGGGGATGACATTTATTTCATTTTCTTCATGTATGACACAGCTTTACCTATTCTTAATTGCTTTAGGTACAGAATTCTGGCTTCTCGCAGTCATGGCTTATGATCGTTTTGCAGCAATATGTAAGCCTCTACATTACCCACTCCTCATGAACAAAAAGAATTGCATTTTACTTGCAGCTTCTTCCTGGATAACCACCATTGTTGATACGATTGCTGTAGTAGATGTTATATCCCATTACTCTTTCTGTGGCTCCAATGAGATTAACCATTTCTTCTGTGACCCCAATGCACTGCTAAAACTGTCCTGCAGTGATACTCAGAACTTTGAAATTCTAGCACTTTCTGAAGGGGTTTTTGTGGCTGTTGCCCCCTTTCTATTAACCCTGTCATCATATATCTTCATCATCGTAGCCATCTTGAAAATCCATTCTTCTGAAGGGAGACGTAAGACCTTCTCCACCTGTTCCTCCCACCTCATCATCGTTCTCCTGTTCTATGGGACTATTATATGTGTCTACATGAGCCCAAGCTCAATGTTGTCACCAGAAGAAGAAAAAATGTTTGCCCTTCTGTACACGGTGTTCATTCCCATGCTAAACCCCTTAATTTATAGCATGAGAAATAAGGAAGTAAAAAATGCCCTGAGAAATCTCATCTTTAGAAAATAACATAAAAGGAAAGAAGACAATATCACTGTTGTCTGAAAATTCAACAGCAAATATGTATTTTTTCTTTTCATGGCTATTCCCGTTACTCAGTAAAAAATTCTAGGTTTTCTTTGTATCGTTTCTTGTTTGCTTGTTTTTTTAATCATTGAGCAAGATGAGGGCAAATAGATACTAGGGATGGACAGCCAGAACCTTTTCAGGTCATTCTTTTTTTGTTTTTAGGTCCTGAACGAATGCTTTTATGAGTGCGCAGTTTTCTTAAAGAGTGCATACTATCAGGTGAATTTTTGAAAGAGAAGGGCGCCCATCTTCCGACACAAATCAGGAGATGGGCGTCCTTTTTGCAAGGTCGCCAGAATCGGCATAATCGAAAGCCGATTCTGGGTGCCCTCAACTGCTTTCTGTCATGGGGATGACCAAAGTTCACGGGGGCTTGTCGTCAGTGTAGCGAAGGCGGCACTGGGGCATGCTTAGGAGATGGACGTCCTCGGCTGATAATGGAAAAAAGAAGGGCGTCCCTGATGAACACTTGGCCTACTTTACTTGGTCCATTTGTTTTCATGACCAAGCCTCAAAAATGTGCCCGAACTGAACAGATGACCACCGGAGGGAATTGGGATGAGCTCCCCTTACTCCCCCAGTGGTCACTAACCCCCTCACACCCTCAAAAAATCTTTATAAATACCAGCCTCTATGCCATCCTCAAATGCCATACTCAGGTCCATCGCAGCAGTATGCAGATACATGGAGCAGTTGTGGTGGGTGCAGTGTACTTCAGGCAGGTGGACCCAGGCTCACCCCACCCTATCTGTTACACTTGTGGTGGTAAATGTGAGCCCTCCAAAACAGAAACCCACTGTACCCACATGTAGGTGCCCCCTCCATCCCTAAGGGCTATGGTAGTAGTGTACAATTGTGGGTTTGGGGGAATTTGGGGGCTCAGCACCCAAAGTAAGGGAGCTATGCACATGGGACCTTTTTCTGAAGTCCACTGCTGTGCCCCCAAGGGTGCCCGTTTGGTGTCCTGGCATGTCAGGGGGACCACTGCACTTCAACTCCTGGCTCCTCTCATGACCAAATGGCTTGGAGTTGTTCATTTTGGAGATGGGCGTCCTCTGTTTCCATTATCACCGAAAACCGGGGACGACCATCTCAAAAAGAACCTAAGGACGACCATCTCTAAGGTCGACTAAATATCATGATTTGGGCGTCCCCGACCGTATTATCGAAACAAAAGATGGACACCATCTTGTTTCGATAATACGAGTTGCCCCACCCCTTTACGTGGCCGTCCTGCGAGGATGCCCTCATGAAAGCTTGGGCGCCCTCTTCGATTATGCCCCTCCACGTATAAGTGTGCACTCATTCTTGGTAGCACATGCATGAGTGAACCATCATGCTAGGGCAAACCCTCAGGCATGTGTGCACCATTGGGAGAGAGCATGCATTCTTTGGAGGGAATTCAATAAACAGTGGTGAAACTTGGTACCAAAAAATTCAGTGCGAAGCGCTATTGTATAAAAGACATGCACTTTATATAGAATAGTGTTCAGCATAGATAACACACCAACGTTTGGGTGTCAGACTTATGCCTGTTGTAATCTGGTGTAAATACCAGTGCCCATGATAGACATGGTTAGGCAGTGTTCTGTAATTTTGAAAGCAACTTTTCCGAATGCCCCCAACATGCCCATGGTCACTTCCCCTTTTGAGATATGCACCATGGGGGTTAGGCACCATACCTTATAAAATAGCGCACTTCCAGATGTGCGTACCAATTTTGTGTGTCAAGTAATATCAATAATTGGTACTTAGCACTCAGTTATTGAAGTTTCAGGGCTCATTATCCAATTTATTTTTGCATCTCGGAAGCACAACCAAATATTGGTGTGCAAATTTGGTCGCCATATTTAGAATCCAGAATTTGCACATTGTTCACACTTTTTAATAAAAATGTGCCTCTTTGCTCGTCATGCACACTCTTAAAAATTGTGCCCTATTATTAGCAAACAACATTTCATTGCAAATGATAGCTATCCCTACCATTTGATTTATTCATTTTGACATATATACCCTACATTAAACTAAATATACCTGAGTCCCAGCATTGAACATCCAAGGACAGTCTAGTCCATGGCTGTGAGAAACTCAAAAGCCACTTACCACTGTGGGCTGAATATTGGGCGGATCACATATTACCCATGGAAATGCTTTTAAAACTTCCCTCCATCTATAAAAACGTTCTCTTTGTAAAGCCTGATCTACATGGCGAAATGAGCTTCTATAAAATTATCCCAGGGATTCTATATTTGGCACATGGAGACACACGTATAGATTTGTGCTTGCATAATTCTAATTTACATGTGCACTTGACGATGTGTATTCTGTAAAGCGGCATATGCAAATTCCAACATGTGCAGCCAAATAGGAGGCAAAGTCATGTGAGGACTGTGGGCGTACCGGGTCTATAAATCACTTGGCACAGGTGTATTCTATGTAAGGCATCTAAATGTAGGCACATCTTATAGAATATGCTATGGCGTGTTAATCGGGTGCGTCTAGATTGAGTGGCATGCATTTACACCAACTTTTCACTGGTGTAAATGGGTGTGACTAAATTTACACGTGTGCACTCGGCCCAGACGTATTCTATATACCGTATCTGAATTTAGGCACGTCTTATAGATTACGCCTTGACATCTCTATCAGGCACGCCTAGATTCTAGGCACCATGTAAAGAGTCTAGCCCTATGTACCCGGTCCTTCTCCCTCCCTTTCTGCTCTGTTCTTCTGCTTTCACTTCTGTGTGCTATATTATTAGGCCTGTTTGGTTTCTAAGGGTAAGATTCCTCTTTCCTGACATATTATCTAGTTCCTTTTCCCTCTTTGCTGATTTTTAGATTGTATTTGTATTTGATTAACCCGGAGCTTGTAAACACCTCTCCGACGCTATGTAAGCCACATTGAGCCTGCAAATAGGTGGGAAAATGTGGGATACAAATGTAACAAACACAATCGGGGGAAACACCGCTTTAAGTTTTCTAAGCCATCAATAAAATAAGCGGATCTGGTCAAACAGATTTGCAGAATGATAGAAAATAAATGGAGGGGGGAAGGGCTGCTGGCGGATCAAAAAATGAGCATCTCGCAACAACGCTGGCAAGCTGACACTACTACTTGCCATTTTGAGCAGTGCTTCCCGACAGGGCGTCCTTTCCCTGAAGAAGCTCCACTGGCGAAACGGGTGCGCTGGGGATGCCCGAGTACGACGCTGCTTCAAGCTAAGTAGTTTGTGTTCTTTTGCATTTCATGCCTTTCAAAGCTGTGATGAACACAGTGGACTTAGCACATTTATTATAAAAAAAAATCACATAAAAATTTGTTTACACCACGGGAGGAGATTGGGTCAAGACCAGTGATTGATATATGGTGATTTCCCAAGAGGAATTCCAGTAATCTGGCTGATCATCACCTGTCTGAGGTCTTCCCCCCCCCCCCCCCCCCCCCTCCACTGATTTTCTATCATTCTGCAAATCTGTTTGACCAGATCTGCTTATTTTATTGTTGGGATACAAATGTAACAAACAAACAAATAAATAAATAAATATACCGGATCTACATGCAGGAGGTCTAGACATATATTTTATAAAATATTTAGGTACACACCCATTTACACCTTTTTTTTAGACCAGGTATAAATTTATGCTACAGCATTGTGTGCAGTGGGCAATGATTCTGGAAAACTATTATCTAAAAACACACGGGCACTTTTGTTGCCTTTATAAACTAGACTTAATCTGTTCTTTTTCTTATTTCTTCTTATAAAATCAAGCTCATACCATCATACATATTTTTTTTACCTGATCAAATGCAAAGGCTTATCAAAACCTCATTAAGAAGAAAAACTAATTAGACAAACGTTTAAGCAAACAATGAAAATTATTCTTTGAGTTCTTGTGTCTACGATGACCCTCATTCCCAAACCATCATGTCCCAGAAGCTTTGACTATCTTTATAATCTGGCTAATTCCAACTCCAGACATTATCAAGGAAGAAGCAACTGTGTGCAGTAACTGAACATTGCAAGTCATTTCACAGTTTTTCTTTGCTTATTTTTCTGTTCTTAAAGCCATGCACTTGGATTTCATTTAGTTCCACAGCTCAAGCTCTAAGAATTGCTAAGATGAAATTCACCATCATGCATGTCTCATTGATGATGAATGGAACATGCAGTACTGTTAGAGTGGAGGAATAGCCTAACAGTTAGTGCAGCAGCCTAAGAGTCTATCAACCTGGGTTCAATTCCCACTGCAACTCCTTGTGAACTTGGTCAAGTCCCTTAATCCTCCATTACCATGGTTACAGGTTGTAAGCTCTCGGGGGACAGAGAAAGCACCTGCATATAACTTGTACAGCACTGTGTAAGTCTAGTAGCCCTATACAAATAGTAGTAATAGTAGTATGCATTATGGATATGGAGGTCACATCAACAGGTAACTATATATCTGTTTCTCTGTGATATTACATATATGGACCCCCATGAAATACAGGAATCACATAGAATATACAAAGAGATGCAATTATAAGCATGACCGGTATTGGGTGAATTACAAATCATTACAGGATTTGCTGAGTATGAAATGCAATGATTAAATTTCTTGACCAAATCTATGATTCTGATTTCAAAATTATTTTTTTTACCATAACATAAAATGAATCTCCCCTATCTAAGAGTACTTTGATCTATATCAGAAAGCAAAATGAATGTTGAAATAAGTGATTAAAATTCTGAAACCTTTTGGTAAAACAGATTAAAAATGTATCCATCCGGACCATGGGTTTTGAAAAGTGATTCTTTCCACCCATCTTCTTATCAGAGAAGAATCGTCTGCTTAATTGAATCATTTCAACATGTGTTTAACATCAAAATCTGACTTTTTGAATATTTGACAAGATTTATCGCAGTTTTTTCTAACTCTACAGGCAACAAAATATGGAAAATGTCTTCTTATTTCAGAAACCAGACCACCTGATCAAAACTTTCTACAGCAACGATACAGGAATCAGTCTACAGAGAACTTCCAGGTCATGAGTACGTACTGTTAATGTTGTGAAATGAGCCAAAAATGGGAATCTCAGCTGATGCTTTTGAATGAGATTTCCAGTGCAAAGTTACTTAATTTTTATTTATGCATTTCACAGTCATAAATCAAGCAAATACACTTATATATAAAGTAGAAATCCAGACATTTACACATATACCCCAAAATTAAATAAAACAACTGAATTACTATCTAGTCCACAATATAGGGTTAATTTTACTAGAGTAAAATGTTTGAGTGTGGAAGCCTGGTTCATGCAACATTTATTCTGTTTATATCTTAAGTGTAATAACTCGGCTTAGTACTACTACTACTACTATAAATCACTTCTATAGCGCTACCAGTCGTACGCAGTGCTTTACAACTGAACATGAAAAAGACAGTCCCTGCTCAAAAGAGCTTACAATCTAAATCAGGACAGACAGACAGGATCAATAAGGATAAGGGAAGGACAGACAGAAGGACACAAGGATAAGATAAAAGTTACAAGTCAGGAGTCGAAAGCAGCATCAAACAGGTAGGCCTTTAGCCCGGATTTGAAGGCAGCCAGGGATGGAGCTAGACGTAATGGCTCAGGAAGCCTATTCCAGGCATAAGGTGCGGCGAGATAGAAGGAGCGGAGTCTGGAGTTAGCAATGGAGGAGAAGGGTGCAATTAGGAGAGATTTGCCTAGTGAACGGAGTTCTAGGGAAGGAGTGTAGGGAGAGATGAGGGTGGAGAAGTAGTGAGGGGCTGCAGAGTGAATGCACTTATAGGTCAATAAGAGGAGCTTGAATTGTTGGTGATTTCAGGAGAGGGCTGATATAGGCACAGGGAAAAAAGATTTTAAATGCTCCTAGGTTTAAACCAAATTCATGTTTAATGTGGGATACAAATAAATAAATAGAAACTCCGAATGTTGAGCACCTGACTCCCATCATACATAATGTCTGTTTTAGTGGCTGCATGAATATAACACACGCTAGGGTGCATAGTTAGGAGCCATCTTTTCAAAATTATTGGGGGTGCTATAACCCCTCCCCAAACACATGCAAGGAATTTTCTCAATATTCGGGGTGCTCAAGCACCCACAGAGCTGGCTCCTATGCTAGGGTGTCCCTACAACCAGCCTCTCCAAATGACAAGATTACGAATCATAACAAATTACTACTTACTCTACCTAGGAAAATATTTGAAACATGCCAGTTTGTGCAGCATACGGATGTACACAGAGGCTTAGTAATCAGGGCCCTTGGTTCAAAACTGTGTGTCTTCATTTTCACCTTGAATCTCTTTCCAGCTATATTTGATATGGGTAAGAAGAGGTAGAAACACATGTGAATATTAAAAGCATGTTTGAAAGCAGATGATTTTAAAAAATTGCCACTGCACCAATAGACTTTGAAGGAAACTAGATGAGCGATTTGCTTTGCATAAATCTCTGATAGCTCCATGCACCTTATAAGAACTTAAGAATAGCCATACTGGGTCAGACCAATGGTCCATCTAGCCCAGTATCCTGCTTCCAACAGTGGTCATCCAGGTAACAAGAACCTGGCAGAATCCCAAAAAGCAGCAGCATTCTAGAACCCCAAAAAGTAACAAGAGTCCAGAATCCCGAAGAATAGCGAGATTCCGTGCAGAATCTCAAAGAGTAGCAACATTGTACCTGGCAGAAACCCAAATAGTAGCAACATTGGAGCCCATGTATAACCCGTGAATATTGAATGTATATTTCAAAATAGGCATTATTCATTCATCTGAAATATTTCTTTCTTTTTTTTGTATATATAACAACAGATGATGAACACAGAAACCATAAAGGGAGAGAATAAGACATCAATCACAGGATTCATCATTCTGGGATTCTTTCACCAAACTCAACACCGTGTCTTCATTTACGCAATGGTTTTACCAGCCTACGTCATCTCTATGCTGGGAAATATTGGGTTCTTAATATTAATGTTCTCTGACCATCATCTCCACAAACCCATGTACTTCTTCCTCAGCAACTTGTCCTTTGTAGATATTTGGAACACCACAGTCACTGTCTCTACGTTGCTACAAAGCCTATTAAAAGAGAAAACCTTTATTTCATTTTCTTCATGTATGACACAGCTGTACCTGTTTACAATTGCTGTAAGTACAGAATTCTGGCTTCTCACTGCCATGGCCTATGATCGTTTTGCAGCAATATGTAAACCCCTTCATTACCCACTCCTCATGAACAAAAAGAATTGCGTTTTACTTGCAGCTTCTTCCTGGATAACCGGCATTGTTGATACGATTGCTGTTGTAGATCTTATATCCCATTACTCTTTCTGTGGCTCCAATGAGATTAACCATTTCTTCTGTGACCCCAATGCACTGCTAAAACTCTCCTGCAGTGATACTCAGAACTTTGAAATACTAGCACTTTCTGAAGGGGTTTTTATGGCCATTGCCCCGTTTCTATTAACCCTGTTATCCTACGTATTTATCATTGTAGCCATCCTGAACATCTGTTCTTCTGAAGGGAAAAACAAAGCCTTCTCTACCTGCTCCTCCCACTTAACCATTGTTCTTATTTTCTACGGCACTTTAACAGTCGTCTACATGAGCCCAAGCTCAATGTTTACACCAGAGCAGGATAAAATGTTTGCCCTTCTGTACACGGTACTTATTCCCATGCTAAACCCCTTAATTTATAGCATGAGAAATAAAGAAGTAAAAAATGCCCTGAGAAAACTCATCTTTAGAAAATAAGATAAAAGGAAAGAAGACATGATCACTGTCATCTGAAAATTCAACAGCAATTAAGTATTTTTCTTTTCTTGGTTATTCATGTTACTCAGTAAAAACAGTTATAAAGTTCATAAAATTCTAGGTTTCCTTTGTATAATTTCCTATTTTTCTCTTAATCATTGAGCAAGAAGGGGGCAGATCAATACTAGGGATGGACAGCCAGAATATTTTCAGGTCATTCTTTTGTTTTTAGGTCCAGAATGAATGCTATTGTGAGTGTGAAGTAACGTGGAGGGGCATAATCGAACGCGAACACTTATCTCCATGGGCGTCTATGTCCGAAAACGGGTACATGAAGAGGCGGGACAGACTGTATTTTAGAAAAAATGGACGTTTTTCAGCTGGGCATTTGTTTTTTTTTTAGCGATAATGGAAACTAAAATCACCCAGCTCAAAAACGTCATAATCCGAGCCATTTGGTCCTGGGAGGGGCCAGGATTCGTAGTACACTCGCCCCCCTGACATGCCAGGACACCAACTGGGCACCCTAGAGGTCAGTGCAATGGACTTCAGACAACGCTCCCCCTTACCACGGGTGCTGAGCACCCAACCCCCTCCCCCAAAACCCACTACCCACAAATGTACAATACTATCATAGCTCTTAGGGGTGAAGGGGGCACCTACGTGTGGGTACAGTGGGTTATGGAGGCCTCCCATTTACCAGCACAAGTGTTACAGAGGTAGGGGGGATGGGCCTGGGTCCACCTGGCTGAAGTGCACTGCGGTACCCACTAAAAGTGCTCCAGTGACCTGCATACACGCAGGCCTCTAGAACTTGTTGCTTCTATAAAACATTGGCACACCAGTTGACACCTGAAGACTAATCTCTCCGAAAACGTCCTTTATAGGAATAAGCACGCTTACTCACAGTTAACTGCAGATCAGAGGTTGTGCCCCACTGGCAATGAGTCTCCCTGGTACTGAGATGAGCAGTAGGTCAGAGCTGGCAGAATGCTGTACAATGCCCTCTTTCAGCCACATTCAAGGTAAGAACTAAGTTCTGTAATGTGGCTAACACGTGAAAGGGATCTATAACTGGCTTAAAAAATGGCCACTACCTCATGGACTACCGGAAACAAAACAGGGCACACTCTGACCCAGTAAGCAGGGGGAAAAGCACCATGGGAGTACAGCCTATCAACTACCAACATCGTGAGCATTTGCCACAAGCTAGTGGAATCACAGAGCCCAATACCCTACACCCACCACAATGCATTGCTGATGTGATTCTGCAGTGTGCATAACAGAAAGGGTGTAACACTCACCCGAGAGCCACATCAGAACCAGGGAAAGGCTGTCAGAGGATAGAACACATTCTGCTGTCATGGAGGAAGGTACGGCATTTGAGGCTGGCATAGAGGCTGGAAAAAAAGTTTTTAAAGTGGGGTTTTTTTGGTGGGAGGGGGTTAGTGACTACTGGGGGAGTCCGGGGCGGTCATCCCCGATTCCCTCCAGTGGTCATCAGGTCAGTTGGGGCACTTTTTTGGGACCTGTTTGTGAAAAAAAGGGTCCAAAAAAGTTACCCAAAATCACGGTAAAAATGCCTTTTTTTTTCCGATTATCAGCTAAAGACGCCCATCTCTCCTCGGCCGATAACTACACCCCGGTTCCGCCTTCACCACGCCTCCGACACGCCCCCGTCAACTTTACCATTTTTCGCGGTGGATTGCAGTTGGAAACACCCAAAATCGGCGTTTGATTATACCGATTTGGGCGCCCACGGGAGATAGACGCCCATCTCCCGATTTGGGTCGCAATACAGGCGTTTTTGTCTTTCGATTATAAGCAGGATAGTAACATAGTAGATGACGGCAGAAAAAGACCTGCATGGTCCATCCAGTCTGCCCAACAAGATAAACTCATATGTGTATACCTTACCTTGATTTGTACCTGTCTTTTTCAGGGCACAGATCGTATAAGTCTGCCCAGCACTATCCCCTCCTCCCACCACTAGCTCTGGCACAGACCGTATGTGTGCCCAGCACTATTCCCCGCCTCCCCCACAAGTCCCGCCTCCCACCACTGGCTCTGGCACAGACCATAAAAGTCTGCCCACCACTATCCTCGCCTCCCAACCACTAACCCCTCTTCCCCCCCACCGGCTCCGCCACCCAATTTCGGCTAATCTCCTGAGGATATATTCCTTCTGCACAGGATTCATTAAAGAGTCTTCTTAAAGAGTGCATTCTATGTACGAGTGTGCACTCATTCCTGGTAGCACGTGCATGAGTGAACCATCATGCCAGTGCAAATCATCTTGCATGTGTGCACCATTGGGAAAGAGCTTACACGCTTTGGAGGGAATTCAATAAATGGTTCTGAACCTTGGCACCAAAAGATTCAGTGCTAAGTGCTATAGTACAATAGACATACACTTTATATAGAATAGTGTTTAACATGGATCCTGCTCCAAGTTCTGGGTGTCAGACTTACGCCTGCTGAAATCTGGAGTAACTATCAGCGCCAATGTTAGGCATGGTTAGGCAATATTCTGTAATTCTGCACGCAACTTTTCAGAATGTCCCCAACATACCCATGGTCATGCCCCTTTTGAGATACACACCATGGGAGTTAGACACCATACCTTATAGAATAGTGTACTTCCAGATGTGCCTGCAAATTTTATTGTGTGCCAAAGAATATCAAATCAGTCACCTTACTTTCAAATTCTTCCTACTTTCTTACTCATCTATATGTTACAACTTTGCCTTACCCTTCACTACCAATTGTAATGTTCTATTACGTATTGTGTTGTCATTGCAAGTAGTATACCATGCCATACTTTGTATTGTTACTTGAATATTTTTATTGCTGCAATTGCCTGTTGCTCATGTTTGATCTATTTTTACTGTACACCGCCTTGAGTGAATTCCATCAAAAAGACGGTAAATAAATCCTAATAAATAAATTGATTGATTGATTGTTAGCACTCAGTTATTGAAGGGTCAGAGTTCATTATCCGATTTATTTTTCTGTGCATCTTGGAATCGCACCCATGGCTGTGAGAAGCTCAGAAGCCACTTACCACTTTGAACCGAATATTGGGCAGATCATGTATTACCCATGGAAATGCTTTAAAAAAGGTCTCTCCATCTATAAAAATGCTCTCTTCATAAAGCCTGATCTTCATGAAGAAATGAGCTTTTATAAAAGTATCCCCGGGATTCTATATATGGTACATTGAGGCACATGTATGGATTTGTGTGTGCTTCTAATCTACGCACGCCCTTCAATTGTTTAATGTGCCAGTTAATCATGATAATTGGCCAGTAATGACAAATTATCAAAACTAATTGGCCATAATTGTAATTTACGCATGTGCTTTACTAAGCGTATTCTGTAAAGCGGCACATGTAAATTCCAACATGTGCAGCCAAATAGGGGGCATAGTCATGGGAGGAGACTTGCAACGACTGCAGGAACAGAACTTGCAAGTGTTTATCCATTTGTTTCTAGTGTTAACACGTTTCGAAAGGTGACAGCTTCGCATTCCAGCAGAGCTGGGGTTCCCTGTTTTCAGCCGGAGTATATTATTTGACCCCTGATGTAGGCGGTTGTATGCATCGAAACACGGCCCATGCCGGGTCCCTTTTTTTACTTTTATCAATAAAGACTGTTGGATTTAAGTCTCCAGTGGCGAATCGTCTTTGGTCAACCTCTGCTTTTTCCTGCCGGGCCTATCAATCACATCTATGTGTGCGGTGATAGAATTTGGGCCAGTGTGCATAGATGAAAAACCACGTATTTACACCAGCTTTTCACTGGCATGAATGGATGCACCTAAATTTAAGTGTGTCCACTAGGCCCTAGCATATTCTATATACCTCATCTGAATTTAGGCACGTCTTAGAGAATACGCCTTGGCATCTCTATCAGGTACGCCTAGATTCTAGGCACCATGTAAAAAATCTAGCCCTATGTACCCAGGCCTTCTCCCTCCCTTTCTGCTCTGTTCTTCTGCTTTCACTTCAGTCTGCTAAGTTATTAGGCCTGTTTGGTTGCTAAGGGTAGAATTCCTCTTTCCTGTCATATTATCTAGCTCCTTTGCCCTCTTTGCCAATTTTAGATTGTAAACTGCTTTGATCTGCAAGCTAGCAAAAGTGGTATCGAAAATGTAAATAAATAAATAAATGTACCTGATCTACATGCAGGAGGTCTAGACATATATTTTATACATTTTTAGGTACACACCCATTTACACCTTTTTTTCCCCCGACCAGGCATAAATTTATGCTACAGCATTGTGTGCAGTGGGCAATGATTCTGGGAAACTATTATCTGAAAGAACACAGGCACTTCTGTTGACTTTATAAACTAGACTTAAACAGTTCTCTTTTGTTATTTCTCCTTACAAAATCAAGATCATACCATCTTAAACTTTTTTTTACTTGATCAAATGCAAAGGGTCATCGAAACCTCATTAACAAGAAAAACAAATTAGACAAACTTTCAGGCCAACAATGAAAATATTCTTTGAGTTCTTGTATCTGTGATGACCCTGGTTCCCAAACCTCCATGTCCCAGAAGCTTTGACTATCTTTATAATCTGGTTTATTCCAAATCCAGACATTATTAATGAAGAAGCAACTGTGTGCCATAACTGAACATCACAAGTCAGTTCACAGTTTTCTGCTTATTTGTTTTTTGTTCTTAAAGCCATGCACTTGGATTTCGTTTAGTTCCACAGCTCAAGCTAAGATGAAATTCACTACCGTGCTGGTCTCATTGATGAGGAAAGGAACATGCAGTATGTGGAGAACGGAGGAGTAGCCTAATGGTTAGTACAATAGGCTTTGAGCCTACACAACCTGGGTTCAATTCCCACTGAGGCTCCTTGTAATCTTGGACAAGTCCCTTAAGCCTCCATTACCCTGGTTACAAAAGCTCAGATTTTAAGCTCTCTGGGGCCAGAGAAAGTACCTGCATAGAACTCGTACAACACTGTGTAAATCTAGTAGAACTATAGAAATGGTTACTAGTAGTAGTATTTTTTCACCCAAACTGTGCCTTCTCAGCTTCATTATAGTTTATGTGCGGTACATTTTTTTTCTTTTTTATCAAAGACCTCAGCATGGGCAGAAGCGACTTGTTTGTTTTCAGTGTCACTTAAACATACGCCATATCATCACCGGTATTTCTATTTATTTATTTTTTGTTAATTTTTATTTGCATAAGTTTCATACGCTTTTTTCTTTTCTTCTATCTTATAGTTTAAATTGCAACCTTCAAGTTAATATTTTACAGAGATGTATTTAGCTTGTCCATGATGTTGTTGGCTATAGGAGGGTTTTTTCATCGTCGTGCGGCTTTCTCAAGGATAACCCCCTCTTTGATTGCTCTTACTGACTGGCCAACTGTTCTAACTTTACGCCAATCGAAAATTAGAACAGTTGACAAGTCACAAAGAGATGACATTATAAGCATGCTTTATCTCAGACAAGTATTGGGTGGATTACAAATCATTACAGGATTTGCTAAGTATGAAATGCAACGGTTTATATTTCTTGACTAAATCCATGATTCTGATCTCAAAATTATTCTTTAACCATAACATAAAATGCATTTCCCCTATCTAAGAGTACTTTGTTCTTTGTCAGAAAGCAAAATGAAGATCGAAATAAGCGATTGAAATTCTGGAACCGTTTGGTAAAACAGATTTAAAATGTAGTCATCTAGAACATGGTTTTTTTTCTCTCTGCCCATCTTCCTGTCAGAAGAATCATCCCTTCAAGTTATTGTCTGCTTAACTGAGTCATTTCAACATGTGTTAACATCAAAATCTGACTTGTTGAATATTTGACAAGATCTAGAAATTTTCTTTTTATTTCAGAAATCAGACCACTTGATCTGATCATAACTTTCTACAGCAACGATACAGGAATCAGTCTAAAGAGAACTTCCAGCTCATGAGTAAGTACTGTTAATTTGGTGAAATGAACTGAAAATAGGAAGCTCAGCTGATCATTTTGCGCGAGATTTCCAGTGCAAAGTTTCTTATTTTTTTTATATATGCAATTAAAAGTAATAAATCAAGCAATTGTACTTACTGTATATATAAAATAGACGCCCAGATATTTACACATATACCCCAAAAGAAAATAGAAGAGCTGAATTACTATCTAGTCCACAATATAGGGTTAATTTTACTAGAGGGAAATGTTTGAGTGTGGAAGTCTGGTTCATGCAACATTTATTCTGTTTATATCTAAAGTTTCCTGACTGATTTGCAGAGCTATTGCGTTAACATGTAGGCATAGACTAGTTGTTGAGTCGGAAGTTCAGAACCAAGGAAACCTGAGTTCAAATCCTACTACAACTCCTTGGGATCTGAGGAAAGTCACTTAGGGCTCCTTTTCCCAAACTGCGGTAAAAGGAGGCCTGCGGTATCACCGGTGCATGTTTTTGACGTGCCAAGTCCCCCTTTTACCACGGCAGGTAAAAGGCTGGTTCTTGTTTTTAAAAAGTAATGACTATGTGGTAAGTGAACCATTTGCCGCATGTCCATTTCCGGGCAACCCGACGGTAACCGGGCAGTGCACATCGCTGCCCTATTACCGCTGGATAAACTCCAGCAATACAACTATAGCATATATTTTTGTAGCACTGGAAATGGCATACGCTGCAGTTAGGAACTACTGCCAGGCTCCTGAGATAGCCTGGCAGTAGTTCTGGATTGGCGCATGGGCTACTGATGTTACTCTTAACTAGGACTTATTGTATAAAATAGTATGTCTTAACGGTAGCTCATGTTGATAACTGCACTTTTAGCTTTCTTTTGCCTGAGGGATAAACTCAGGGGCCCTTTTACTAAGGTGTGTAGGCGCCTACACGCATCCAACGTGCATCATTTTGGAACTAACACCCGGCTACCGCGAGTCCAGGGCTGTAATTCCATTTTTTACGCATATCCAACACGTGCAGCAGAAAATATTTTGTATTTTCTATCATGTGGCACTAACCGGGCGGTAATCGGCAGTGTACGTGCACAGATGATTACCGCCTGATTAATGTCTGAGACCTTACCACTAAGTCAATGGGTGGTGGTAAGGTCTCAGGCCCAAAATGGACGCACATCAATTTTTATTTTGCTGCACGTCCATTTTCAGCCCCCAAAATGGCCTTTTTTGCAGGTGGGCTGAAAAATGGACCTGCGCACATCCAATACACGTGCCTTCAACAACGCAGGCCATTTCTCAGTGCACCTTAGTAAAAGGACCCCTTAGATGGTAAAGAGGCATATTTTCAAAGCACTTTGGGAGGCTAAGTTCCATAGGTTTCTATGGAACTTTGGGAGGCTAAGTGCTTTGAAAATGAGCCTGAAAGTCTCCAGGGTCAGAGAAATACCTACTTTACTCAAATACAATTGCCTTTGCCTACTACTAAAATTTGTGAGCTAAATCCACTCCAAATAGATCATAAAGAAACACTTTCTCCTTTTTGGAAGGCTCCTTTTCAACTTTGGAAGGCTATACCAAAACCTATCCGATTAATTAACGACTACTTGCCCTTTAGAAAAATTCCTGAAAGCTCATTTCTTCAAGCTAGCCTACGCTAATGTTCCAATCTAAACTTACCAACCTCCACTCCCAATTTTGTTCTGACTTAGATACCAACCTTATCATTAGTTTTACTTACCCCTCCTCCCCATTCCCCCTCTACTCATCCCATCCTTCTCTTCTCCATCTCTCCTTTATTATATCCCTCCTTACCCCTTTTCTCCCGACTTATACTATCCTATCCTGTCTACCCTCTCTTATCCTAATCATACATTATCAAGATCAACTTTATAATGTTTCATTACCGTTTTGAAATTTCTATTATAAGACTTTGTATTTCGAATTACTATGTGAGCTGCATTGAACCTGCATTGTGTGGGAAAGTGCGGGGTACAAATGTAATAAATAAATAAAAACAACTCTGAATAATGAGGTTAGGATTGACTTCTGCAGTCCATGATGTGGAAAACTTTGTCAATGCCAGTAGACAAGAGTCACCAAGCGCACCATTATAGGAAATGATAAAGGAAGAAAGAAAGAAAGAAAGAAAGAAAGAAAGAAAGAAAGAAAGAAAGAAAGAAAGAAAGAAAGAAAGAAAGAAAGAAAGAAAGAAAGAAAGAAAGAAAGAATCCAACTACTTTCTGCTTTTAGGAGTCAGATTCTGTTGACCTAAGATAGAGATGATTCATTTAGTTGAGTTTGCTCACATTTAAACTATACTACTGAGTCCATAATCAAGGGTTTGCATATTCGGGCTGTGCAGAAAACTAAGGGGGTCTTTAACAAAGGTGCGGTAGCATTTTTAGCGTGCACTAAAGGTATAGATGCTTATAATATTCCTATGGGTATCTACACGGTTAGCATGCGCTACAAACACTAGCGCATCTTTGTAAAAGGGGCCCTAGGGATCTTGACAGTTTAAAAGGGGTATTAAATGTGTATCCTGCTTATTTTCGAACGAGGCCGGCCATCTTCCGACACAAATCGGGAGATGACCGGCCTTCTCCTAAAGCCGGCCAAATCGATATAATTGAAAGCCGATTTTGGCCGGCTTCAACTGCTTTCCGTCGCAGAGCCGGTGAAAGTTCAAGGGGGCGTGTCGGCAGTGTACCGAAGGCGGGACAGGGCGTGGTTAAGAGATGGCCGGCTTCGGCCAATAATGGAAAAAAGAAAGCCGGCGCTGACGAGAATTTGGCAGACTTTACTTGGCCCAATTTGTTTCACGACCAAGCCTCAAAAAGGTGCCCCAACTGACCAGATGACCACCGGAGGGAATGGGGGATGACCTTCCCTTACTCCCCCAGTGGTCACCAACCCCCTCCCACCCCAAAAAAATATATAATGTGGTTTTTTTTTGCCAGCCTCTATGTTAACCTCGAATGTCATACCCAGCTGCATGATAGCAGTATGCAGGTCCCTGGAGCAGTTTTATTGGGTGCAGTGCACTTCAGGCAGGCGGACCCAGGCCCATCCCCCCCCCCAACTGTTACCCTCAACCCCCCCCCCCAAACCCACTGTACCCACATGTAGGTGCCCCCTTCATCCCTAAGAGCTATAGTAGTGGTGTACAGTTGTGGGTAGTGGGTTTTGGGGGGGATTTCGGGGACTCAGCACACAAGGTAAGGGAGCTATATACCTGGGATCAATTTGTGAAGTCCACTGCATTGCCCCCTATGGTAACATGCTCAGGCATGTGAGGGGGGCCAGTGCACTACAAATGCTGGCTGTTCCCATGACCAAATGCCTTGGATTTGGCCGGGTTTGAGATGGCCGCCATTAGGTTCTATTATCGGCGAAAACCAATGGCAGCCATCTCTAACGCTGGTGATCTCTAAGGGCAGGCCAAATGTTGAGATTTGGCCCGGCCCCGACCGTATTATCAAAATGAAAGATAATAATGTCGGGTACGCCGCTTGACGGCCTGTTCGATTATGGCCCTCCACATATCCCAACTGAGAAATTGTGTTATTTCTATATTTGTTGTCAGCAGTAAATATGTGCCTTTCGTATCCCACATGCTTCATACTTTCTGTTGTCTTTTCTTTCTTATGAGAGTCATTCTATTATGAATGAATGGTAAATAATTACTGATTTTCATACTTAATAAGATATTGTGGGGTCCTTTTACTAAGGTGTGCCGAAAAATGGCCTGCGCTGTTGTAGGTGTGTATTGGATGTGCAGGTCCATTTCAGCATTTTAACGTTTCTGGAAGCATTTAACGAAATTATTTTAAAACTCATAGCATACATGAAAGTGGCCAGTGTATGTGTAAATAAATGCCTATTAACCTCTTTGCAGATGATAACAATATCTGCAACAGGGCAGACACCCTGGAAGGTTTTGATAACATGAGTAGGGATGTTCTGAAGCTTGAGGAGTGGTCTGGAGTATGACAGCTAAAATTTAGGGTCCTGTTTACTAGGCCACTCTATAGGCATGGTAGCATTTTTAGGGAGCTCTAATGTAAGACACCTATAGGATTTTAAACCATTTGCAACTGCACCAATAGACTTTGAAGTAAACTAGATGAGTGTTTTCCTTTGCTTAAACCTCAATGAGTAGCAAGATTCCATGCAGAATCTCGAGTATCAACATTGTACCTGGCAGAAACCCAAATAGTAGAAACGTTCTAGATTCCAGAATCCTGAAGAATAGCAAGATTCCAAGCAGAAACTCAAAGAGTGGCAACATTGGATCCCATGTATATCCCATGAATATGACATATATATTTCAAAATAGACATTCATTCATCTGCAAAATGTATCTTTTTTTTTAATATAACAGATCATGAACACGGAAACCATAAAGGGAGAAAATAAGACATCAGCCACAGTATTCATCATTCTAGGATTCTTTAACCAAACTCAACACCGTGTCTTCATTTACGCAATAGTTGTACCAGCCTATGTCATCTCTATGCTGGGAAATATTGGGTTCTTAATATTAATGTTCTCTGACCATCATCTCCACAAACCCATGTACTTCTTCCTCAGCAACTTGTCCATTGTAGATATTTGGAACACCACAGTCACTGTCTCTACATTGCTACAAAGCCTGTTAAAAGGGAAGACTCGTATTTTATTTTTTTCATGTATGACACAGCTTTACCTGTTCACAATTGCTTTAAGTACAGAATTCTGGCTTCTCACAGTTATGGCTTATGATCGTTTTGCAGCAATATGTAAACCTCTTCATTACCCACTCCTCATGAACAAAAAGAATTGCGTTTTACTTGCAGCTTCTTCCTGGATAACCGGCATTGTTGATGCCATTACTTTAGTAGATCTTATATCCCATTACTCTTTCTGTGGCTCCAATGAGATTAACCATTTCTTCTGTGACCCCAATGCACTCCTAAAACTGTCCTGCAGTGATACCCATGACTTAGAAATAATAATACTTTCGGAGGGGGTTTTTGTGGCTGTTGCCCCCTTTCTATTAACCCTGTTATCCTACATATTTATCATTGTCGCCATCCTGAAAATCCGTTCTTCTGAAGGGAGAAACAAAGCCTTCTCTACCTGCTCCTCCCACTTAACCATTGTTCTTATTTTCTATGGCACTGTAACAGTCGTCTACATGAGTCCAAGCTCAATGTTTACACCAGAGCAAGATAAAATGTTTGCCCTTCTGTACACGGTACTTATTCCCATGCTAAACCCCTTAATTTATAGCATGAGAAATAAAGAAGTAAAAAATGCCCTGAGAAACCTCATGTTTAGAAAATAACATAAAAGGAAAGAAGACATTATCGCTGTCATTGGAAAATTCAACAGCAATTAAGTGTTTTTTTCTTTCCATGGCTATTCCTGTTAGTCAGTAAAAACAGTTATAAAGTTTATAAAATTCTAAGTTTTCTTTGCATCATTTCTTGTTTGTTTGTTATTTTAATCATTGAGCAAGATGAGGGCAAATAGATACTAGGGAAGGACAGCCAGAACCTTTTCAAGTCATTCATTTTTGTTTTTAGGTCCAGAACGAATGCTATTATGAGTGCACAGTCTTCTTAAAGAGTGCATACTATGCACGAGTGTGCACTCATTCCTGGTAGCACGTGCATGAGTGAACCATCATGCCAGTGCAAATCATCTTGCATGTGTGCACCATTGGGAAAGAGCTCACATTCTTTGGAGGGAATTCAATAAACGGTGGTGAAAGTTGGCACCAAACAATTCAGTGTGAAGCACTATAGTATAATAGACATACACTTTATATAGAATAGTGTTTAACATGGATCCTGCTTCAAATAAAGAAGTAAAAAATGCCCTGAGAAATCTCATCTTCAGAAAATAACATTAAAGGAAAGAAGACATTATCACGGTCGTCTGAAAATTCAACAGCAATTAAGTATTTTTTCTTTTCATGGCTATTCCTGTTACTCAGTAAAAACAGTTACAAAGTTTATAAAATTCTAGGTTTTCTTTGTATCATTTCTTGTTTGTCTGTCTGTTAGTTTGTTTGGTGGTTGTTTTTGTTATTTTAATCATTGAGCAAGATGAGGGCAGATCAATACTAGGGATGGACAGCCAGAACATTTTCAGGTCATTCATTTGTTTTTAGGTCCAGAATGTGAGTGTGAAGTCTTCTTAAAGAGTGCATACTATGTACGAGTGTACACTCATTCCTGGTAGCACGTGCATGAGTGAATCATCATGTCAGTGCAAATCATCTTGCAGGTGTGCACCATTGGGAAAGAGCTTACATGCTTTGAAGGGAATTCAATAAACGGTTCTGAAAATTGGCGCCAAAAAGTTCAGCGTTAAGTGCTATAGTGTAATAGACACACACTTTATATAGAATAGTGTTTAACATGGATCCTGCTCCAAGTTCTGGGTGTCAGACTTACGCCTGCTGAAATCTGGTGTAACTATCAGCGCCAATGTTAGGCATGGTTAGGCAGCATTCTGTAATTCTGCATGCAACTTTTCAGAATGTCCCCAACATACCCATGGTTATGCCCCCTTTTGAGATACGCACCATGGGAATTAGTCACCATACCTTATAGAACAGTGTACTTCCAGATATGCATGCAAATTTTATTGTGTGCCAAGGAATGTCAAATCAGTCACCTTAGTTTCAAATTCTTCCTACTTTCTTACTCATCTGTACATTACAAATTTGCCTTACCCTTCACTATCAATTAAAATGTTCTATTACATATTAACGTTGTTATTGCAAGTAGTATACCATGCCATAGTTTGTAATGTTACTTGAACATTCTTCTGTATTTCTTATTCCGTAAATGGCGATTGCCACTACGGTATTTGTAATCCACATTGAGCCAGCAAAGAGGTGGGAAAATGTGGGATATAAGTGCAGAAAATAAATAAATAAATACATATTTTTACTGCTGTAATTGCCAAATGCTCATGCTTGATCTATTCTTACTGTACACAGCCTTTAGTGAATTCCTTCAAAAGGGCGGTAAATAAATCCTAATAAATAAATAAATTGGTTGCTAGCACTCAGTTATTGAAGGTTCAGAGTTCATTATCCAATTTATTATTTTTTAAAATTTTTATTTATAAACGTTTTGAGATACATAATATTCAAAACAGAATAATATTACACAATTTGGAATCTTTCTTCAAATAATTAATAAAAATAGAAAGGAAATTAACAATACTCCCATCGTCCACTTATAGTATCCAATTTATTTTTGTGTGCATCTTGGAATCGCACCCAAATTTTGGTGTACAAAGTTGGGCACCATATATAGAATCCAGGAATTGGCACTTTGTTTACACTTCTTAATAAAAATGTGCCCTCATTACATGTCGTGCCCTATTATTAGCAAACACATTTCATTGCAAATGACAGCCATCCCTATCATTTGATTTATTTATTTTGACATTTATACCCCACATTATCCTAAACATACTTGAGTTCAATATGGCTTACCATATGACCATTTCTGTCCCCACCCGGGATTTCCTTTTTCCGGGCGGTGGTAAAAGAAGGGCCTCGGTCCTCAGCAAACCCATGTGCCGATACGACCTCAGGGCTCCTTTTACTCCTACTTGGTAAAATGGGAGCTTTATATGCTAAAATTAACCAGTTACCAGTATGACTATTGGTCCCCAGAACTGAATATCCAGAGACATTTCAGCCCATAGCTGTGAGAAGCTTTGAAGTCACTTACCACTTTGAGCCGAATATTGGGCAGACCATGTATTACCCATGGAAATGCTTTAGAAAAGTTCTCTCCATTTATAAAAATGCTCTCTTCATAAAGCCTGATCTACATGAAGAAATTAGCTTTTATAAAAGTATCCCTGGGATTTTATATATGGTACATGGAGGCACATGTATGTTTTTCTGGTTGCTTCTAATCTACGCTGTAAAGTCCTCACTTCAGGTCAGGGAATAGCTCCTCGCAGTCCAATTCTCCCCTCCGGGCTGGGAGTGTGCCCCTGTTTCCAGGGCTGCCGAGAGCCAGAGCCGGGCCCGGGACAATGCCGCCCCCGGGCCCCCCCCACCACCCGAGGTCGTCGTCGTCGCCGCCGGGCCCCCCACCCGAGGTCGCCGGCCCCCCTCCACCCGCTACCGGGCCGGGCCCTGCACTAACCTTAAACGCCTCCTTTCAGCATGTTTGCAGCAAGGAGCAACAGCAGCAGGGCAGACCTCTCCTTCCTTCCGTGCCCCGTCCTCGCGGACGTTACGTCAGGCAAGGGCGGGACACAGAAGGAAGGAGTGGCCTGCCCTGCTGCTGCTTGCTGCGAACGTGGTGAAAGGAGGCATTTAAGGTTAGTGCTGGGAACGACGGAGGGAGGGCGGGCGGGTCAGACTGCGGAGTCGCCAGGCCCCCTCTGGAGGCCCGGGGACTTTTGTCCCCCCTGTCCCCCCCTCTCGGCGGCCCTGCCTGTTTCCTCTTCCGGATCCAGTTACACACCACACTGTAATCCAACTTGGTTTAGAACAAAACACACAAATAAAAACCCAGCTGACTTAGTAACCAGCTCCTCTTCCTGGGCCAAGTGCTGGCCTGCTCAGTTCTAACAAAAAAAACAAACCACTCAGCTTCTTCCTTCAGCTTATCATAGTTCCCTATCCAGCTTATAATCGAAAGTAATCGCCGGCTATTTCCCGACACAAATCGGGATATGGCCGGTGATTTCGCAAAAGCGGCAAAAAGCGTATAATCGAAAGCTACATTTGTGATAGCTTCGCCGCTTTCCCTTCGCCTCGCCGGCGAAAGTTCAAAGGGGCGTGTTGGCGGTGAAGCGAAGGCGGGACATGGGCAGGCTTGGGTGTGGCTACCAGATGGCCGGCTTTCGCGGATAATGGAAAAATAAAACCCGGCGATAAGCAGTATTTCGCCGGGTTTACTTGGTCCTTTTTTTTTCACGACCAAGCCTCAAAAAGGTGCCCCAACTGACCAGATGACCACCGGAGGGAATGGGGGATGACCTCCCCTTACTCCCCCAGTGGTCGCCAAACCCCTCTCACACTAAAATTATTAAAATACAAACCTTTTTTGCCAGCCTGTATGCCAGCCTCAAATGTCATACCCAGCACCCTGACAGCAGTATGCAGGTCCCTGGAACAGTTGTTGTTGGTTGCAGTGGACTGCAGATAGGCAGAGCCAGGCCCATTCCCCCCCCTATCTGTTCCACTTGAGGAGGGTAATGTTGAGCCCTCCCAAACCCCCCAAAACCCACTGTACCCACATGTAGGTGCCCCCCTTCAGCCCTTAGGGCTAGGTTAATGGTGCACACTTGTGGGCAGTGGGTTTTGGGGGGATTTGGGGGACTCAGCACACAAGGGAAGGGTGCTATGCACCTGGAAGCTAATTTGGTTGTTTATAAAAGATGTTTGAAGTGCCCCCTAGGGTGCCCGGTTGGTGTCCTGGCATGTGAGGGGGACCATTGCACTACAAATGCTGGCTCCTCCCATGGCCAAATTCCTTGGATTTCGCCGGGTTTGAGATCGCCGGCAGTTTTTTCCATTATCGCGGAAAAACAAAAGTGGCGATCTCAAACCCGGCGAAATCCAAGGCATTTCGCCGGCCCACACCGTATTATCGAAAAAAAAAAGATGGCCGGCCATCTTTTTCGAAAATACGGTTCCGGCCAGCTGTTGCGCCGCCGCCAAAATAGATCACCGGCAACCTATTTCGCCGGCGACGTTCGATTATTCCCCTCCACGTCAGCTGAAGTGCAATCCCCAAACCTCCAAGGGAAAATCATATATACAGGCCCAAGTGTTCAGGTCATCTGCCTCCTCAAATCATTAAGGCAAAAGTTCAAACTAAAGTTTCTCAGTCTTTCACTAAAGCACTGTAATGGCTCTGCACAATGCAGGCCTAGTAAAGCACCACCCTCTTCACAGGATTCACCTTTGTGACCACCCCCACTCTGCCATCCAGTGCTAAAAAGGTGTTTTCCTTCCAGCCCATATGTGCTAGATCCTCTGAGAAGGGCAATTCAGCAGTGAACTCCCTCCCTTCCTCCACACAGTCCATGGGCTCTGCTCCCTCCTTCCACTCTCCACCTCACTCTTCACTGCTCACCATTCTCAGGGACTCAAGCTCCCCTCCCCCCCTCACAGCCGGGAGGTATTTTGTACTGATTAGGTACCCAAGGGAATTGGGCTTCAGCTTCCAGTGGCCCCCTGCTGGTGACTAACTTCAATGGCATCCCATTTCCCGAGCTGCTTCCATTGTTATTCTCCGGAATCCCTACCGGGATTGCCTGTCTGCCCTTCTCTTTAAGCCTCCTGGTGAACTCTGGGTAAGGTAGTTCAGGACCTGCCCGCCCTTGGCTGGGATCAATCTGCTTAGCCCTATCACAACGAACATCCTTCAATTGTTTAACGTGTCAGCTAATCATGATAATTGGCCAGTAATGAGAAATTATCAAAACTAATTGGCCATAATTTTAATCTACGTTTGTGCTTTACTAAGTGTATTCTGTAAATCGGCACAAGCAAATTCCAACATATGCAGCCAAATATGGAGCATAGTCATGTGAGGACTGTGCTGTGCCAGGCCTATCAATCACATCTACGTGTGCAGTGAGAAAATTTGGACCAGTGTGCATAGATGAAAGAGCACATATTTACACCAGCTTTTCACTGGCATAAATGGATGCACCTAAATTTAAGTGTGTCCACTTGGCCCTAGCGTATTCTATATACTGTACCCCATATGAATTTAGGCACGTCTTAGAGAATACGCCTTGGAGTCTCTATCAGGTACGCCTAGATTCTAGGCACCATGTAAAAAATCTAGCCCTATGTACCCAGGCCTTCTCCCTCCCTTTCTGCTCTGTTCTTCTGCTTTCACTTCTGTCTGCTGTGTTATTAGGCCTGTTTTGTTTCTAAGGGTAGGATTCCTCTTTCCTGTCATATTATCTAGCTCCTTTCCCCTCTTTACAGATTATAGATTGTAAACTGCTTTGATCTGCAAGCTAGCAAAAGTGATATAGAAAATGTAAATAAATTAATAAATATACCCGATCTACATGCAGGAGGTCTAGACATATATGTTATAAAATATTTAGGTACACACCCGTTTACACCTTTTTTTTAGACCAGGTATAAATTTATGCTATAGCATTGTGTGCAGTGGGCAATGATTCTGGGAAACTATTATCTAAAAGAACATAGGCACTTCTGTTGACTTTATAAACTAGACTTAAACAGTTCTCTATTGTTATTTCTTCTTATAAAATCAAGCTCATATCATCTTAAAGATTTTTTACCTAATCAAATGCAAAGGGTCATCAAAACCTCATTAGCAAGAAAAACAAATTAGACAAACATTTAAGCAAACAATGAAAACTTTCCTTCAGTTCTTGTGTCTGTGATGACCCTGGTTCCCAAACCATCATGTCCCAGAAGCTTTGACTATCTTTATAATCTGGCTAATTCCAACTCCAGACATTATCCAGGAAGAAGCAACTGTGTGCGGTAACTGAACATCGCAAGTCAGTTCACACTTTTTCTTTGCAAATTTTTCTGTTCTTAAAGCCATGCACTTGGATTTCATTTAGTTCCACAGCTCGAGCTCTAAGAATTGCTAAGTTGACATTCACTATCATGCATGTCTCATTGATGATGAATGGAACATGCAGTACTGTGAGAGTGGAGGAGTAGCCTAACAGTTAGAGCAGCAGCCTATGCGTCTATCAACCTGAGTTCAATTCCTACTGCAACTCCTTCTGAACTTGGTCAAGTCCTTTAATCCTCCATTACTCTGGTTACAGGTTATAAGCTCTCGGGGGACAGAGAAAGCACCTGCATATAACTTTTACAGCATTGTGTAAGTCTAGTAGCCCTATACAAATAGTAGTAATAGTAGTATGCATTATGGATATGGAGGTCACATCAACAGGTAAATATAAATATATATCTATCTGTTTCTCAAATACAGAAAATTTTGTTCTATGATATTACATATATGGACCCCATGAAATAGAGGAATCATATAGAATATACAAAGAGATGCAATTATATGCATGACCAATATTGGATGAATTACAAATCATTACAGGATTTGCTGAGTATGAAATGCAATGATTATATTTCTTGACCAAATCCATGATTCTGATTTCAAAATTATTTTTTTACCATAACATAAAATGAATCTCCCGTATCTAAGAGTAGTTTGGTCTATGTCAGAAAGCAAAATGAACGTTGAAATAAGTGATTAAAATTCTGGAACCTTTTGGTAAAACAGATTAAATATGTATCCATCTGGACCATGGTTTTTGAAATGTGATTCTCTCTGCCCATCTTCTTATCAGAGAAGAATCGTCCCTTCAAGCTATTGTCTGCTTAACTGAATCATTTCAACATGTTTAACATCAAAATCTGACTTTTTGAATATTTCACAAAATTTATCTCAGGTTTTTCTAACTCTGCAGACAATAAAATATGGAAAATGTCTTATTATTTCAGAAACCAGACCATAACTTTCTACAGCAACGATACGGGAATTAGTCTATAGAGAACATCCAGCTCATGAGTAAGTACTGTTAATGTTGTGAAATGAACCGAAAATAGGAATCTCAGCTGATGATTTTGAATGAGTGCAAAGTTTATTAATTTTCATTTATGTAATTCAGTCATAAATCAAGCAAATACACTTATATATAAAGTAGAAAACCAGACATTTACACATATACCTCAAAATTACATAAACAACAGAATTACTATCTAGTCCACAATATAGGGTTAATTTTACTAGAGTAAAATGTTTGAGTGTGGAAGCCTGGTTCATGCAACATTTATTCTGTTTATATCTTAAGTGTAAAAGCTCGGCTTAGTAATCAGGGCCCTTGGTTCAAAACTGTGTGTCTTCATTGTCTCCACACTTTCACCATGAATCTCTTTCCAGCTATATTTGATATGGGTAAGAAGAGGTAGAAACACATGTGAAAATTAAAAACATGTTGGAAAGCAGATGATTTTAAACAAATTGCCAATGCACCAATAGACTTTGAAGTATACTAGATGAGAAGAACTTAAGAATAGCCATACTGGGTTAGACCAATGGTCCATCTAGCCTAGTATCCTGCTTCCAACAGTGGTCATCCAGGTAACAAGAACCTGGCAGAATCCCAAATAGCAGCAATATTCTAGAATCCCAAAAAGTAACTAGATTCCAGAATCCCGAAGAATAGCGAGATTCCGTGCAGAATCTCAAAGAGTAGCAACATTGTACCTGGCAGAAACCCAAATAGTAGCAACATTGGATCCCATGTATATCCCATGAATATTTCATATATATTACAAAATAGAATTATTCATTCATCTGCAAAATGTATTTTTTTTTAACATAACAGATCATGAACACGGAAACCATAAAGGGAGAGAATAAGACATCAGCCACAGGATTCATCATTCTGGGATTCTTTAACCAAACTCAACACCGTTTCTTCATTTACGCAATAGTTGTACCAGCCTACGTCATCTCTATGCTGGGAAATATTGGCTTCTTAATATTAATGTTCTCTGACCATCATCTCCACAAACCCATGTACTTCTTCCTCAGCAACTTGTCCTTTCTAGATATTTGGAACACTACAGTCACTGTCTCTACGTTGCTACAAAGCCTTTTAAAAGGGAAGACCTTTATTTCATTTCCTTCATGTATGACACAGCTTTACCTGTTCATAATTGCTTTAAGTACAGAATTCTGGCTTCTCACAGTCATGGCCTATGATCGTTTTGCAGCAATATGTAAACCTCTACATTACCCACTCCTCATGAACAAAAAGAATTGTGTTTTACTTGCAGCTTCTTCCTGGATAACCAGCATTGTTGATACGATTGCTGTAGTAGATGTTATATCCCATTACTCTTTCTGTGGCTCCAATGAGATTAACCATTTCTTCTGTGACCCCAATGCACTGCTAAAACTGTCCTGCAGTGATATTCAGAACTTTGAAATACTAGTACTTTCTGAAGGGGTTTTTATGGCCATTGCCCCGTTTCTATTAACCCTGTTATCCTACGTATTTATCATTGTAGCCATCCTGAACATCTGTTCTTCTGAAGGGAAAAACAAAGCCTTCTCTACCTGCTCCTCCCACTTAACCATTGTTTTTATTTTCTATGGCACTGTAACAGTCATCTACATGAGCCCAAGCTCAATGTTGTCACCAGAAGAAGAAAAAATGTTTGCCCTTCTGTACACGGTGTTCATTCCCATGCTAAACCCCTTAATTTATAGCATGAGAAATAAAGAAGTAAAAAATGCCCTGAGAAATCTCATCTTTAGAAAATAACATTAAAGGAAAGAAGACATTATCATTGTCAACAGCAAATAAGTATTTTTTCTTGGTTATTCCTGTTACTCAATAAAAACCATTATAAAGTTCATAAAATTCTAAGTTTTCTTTGTATCATTTCCTGTTTTTCTTTGATTCATTGAGCAAGAAGGGGGCAGATCAATACTAGGGATGGACAGCCAGAACATTTTCAGGTCATTCATTTGGTTTTAGGTCCAGAATGAATGCTATTGTGAGTGTGAAGTAAGGTGGAGGGGCATAATCGAACGCGAACATCTATCTGCATGGGCGTCTATGTCCGAAAACGGGTACATGAAGAGGCGGGACAGACTGTATTTTCGAAAAAAATGGACGTTTTTCAGCTGGGCATTTGTTTTTTTTTTAGCAAAACTAAAAACGCCCAGCTCAAAAACGTCATAATCCGAGCCATTTGGCCCTGGGAGGGGCCAGGATTCGTAGTACACTCACCCCCCTAACATGCCAGGACACCAACTGGGCACCCTAGAGGTCAGTGCGGTGGACTTCAGACAACACTCCCACATGCATAGCTCCCTTACCACGGGTGCTGAGCACCCAACCCCCCCTCCCCCTCCCCCAAAACCCAATACCCACAAATGTACAACACTATCATAGCTCTTAGGGGTGAAGGGGGCACCTACATGTGGGTACAGTGGGTTTTGGAGGCCTCCCATTTACCAGCACAAGTGTTACAGGTAGGGGGGATGGGCCTGGGTCCACCTGGCTGAAGTGCACTGCGGTACCCACTAAAATTGCTCCAGTGACCTGCATACACGCAGGCATAGGAGCTAACTTTTCAAAATTATTGGGGGTGCTAAGCCCAATGGAAATAACCCCTCCCTGGACACATACAAGGAATTTTCTCAATATTGGGGGTGCTCAAGCACCCACAGCACCCACAGAGTTGGCTCCAATGCACGTAGGCCTCTAGAACTTGTTGCTTCTATATAACATTGGCACACCAGTTGACACCTGAAGACTAATCTCTCCGAAAACATCCTTTATTGGAATAAGCACGCTTACTCACAGTTAACTGCAGATCAGAGGTTATGCCCCACTGGCAATGAGTCTCCCTGGTACTGAGATGAGCAGTAGGTCAGAGCTGGCAGAATGGTGTACAATGCCCTCTTTCAGCCACATTCAAGGTAAGAACTAAGTTCTGTAATGTGGCTAACACGTGAAAGGGATCTATAACTGGCTTAAAAAATGGCCACTACCTCATGGACTACCAGAAACAAAACAGGGCACACTCTGACCCAGTAAGCAGGGGGAAAAGCACCATGGGAGTACAGCCTATCAACTACCAACATCGTGAGCATTTGCCACAAGCTAGTGGAATCACAGAGCCCAATACCCTACACCCATCACAATGCATTGCTGATGTGATTCTGCAGTGTGCCTAACAGAAAGGGTGTAACACTCACCCGAGAGCCACATCAGAACCAGGGAAAGGCTGTCAGAGGATAGAACACATTCTGCTGTCATGGAGGAAGGTACGGCATTTGAGGCTGGCATAGAGGCTGGAAAAAAAAGTTTTTAAAGTGGGGTTTTTTTGGTGGGAGGGGGTTAGTGACTACTGGGGGAGTCCGGGGAGGTCATCCCCGATTCCCTCCAGTGGTCATCTTCCCCCCCACCGGCTCCGCCACCCAATTTCGTCTAAACTCCTGAGGATATATTCCTTCTGCACAGGATTCATTAAAGAGTCTTCTTAAAGAGTGCATTCTATGTACGAGTGTGCACTCATTCCTGGTAGTACGTGCATGAGTGAACCATCATGCCAGTGCAAATCATCTTGCATGTGTGCACCATTGGGAAAGAGCTTACACGCTTTGGAGGGAATTCAATAAATGGTTCTGAACCTTGGCACCAAAAGATTCAGTGCTAAGCGCTATAGTATAATAGACATACACTTTATATAGAATAGTGTTTAACATGGATCCTGCTCCAAGTTCTGGGTGTCAGACTTACGCCTGCTGAAATCTGGAGTAACTATCAGCGCCAATGTTAGGCATGGTTAGGCAATATTCTGTAATTCTGCACGCAACTTTTCAGAATGTCCCCAACATACCCATGGTCATGCCCCTTTTTGAGATACACACCATGGGAGTTAGACACCATACCTTATAGAATAGTGTACTTCCAGATGTGCCTGCAAATTTTATTGTGTGCCAAGGAATATCAAATCAGTCACCTTACTTTCAAATTCTTCCTACTTTCTTACTCATCTATAGGTTACAACTTTGCCTTACCCTTCACTATCAATTATAATGTTCTAGTACGTATTGTGTTGACATTGTAAGTAGTTTACCATGCCATACTTTGTATTGTTACTTGAATATTTTTATTGCTGCAATTGCCTGTTGCTCATGTTTGATCTATTTTTACTGTACACCGCCTTGAGTGAATTCCATCAAAAAGACGGTAAATAAATCCTAATAAATAAATAAATTGGTTGTTAGCACTCAGTTATTGAAGGTTCAGAGTTCATTATCCGATTTATTTTTCTGTGCATCTTGGAATCGCACCCAAATTTTGGTGTACAAAGTTGGGCACCATATATAGAATCCAGGAATTTGCACTTTATTCACACTTCTTAACAAAAATGTGCCCTCATTGCATGTCGTGCACACTCTTTAAGAACATGCCCTATTATTAGGAAACAACATTTCATTGCAAATGATAGCCATCCCCACCATTTGATTTATTTATTTTGATATTTATACCCCACATTATCCTAAACATACTTGAGTTCAATATGGTTTACCATATGACCATTTCTGTCGCTGCCCAGGATTTCTTTTTTCTGGGTGGTGGTAAAAGAAGGGCCTCGGTGCGCAGCAAACCCATGTGCCGATACTACCACAGGGCTCCTTTTACCCCTACTTGGTAGAACGGGCACTTTATATGCTAAAATTAACCAGGCACCAGTGTGAATATCGGCCAGTGTCCGGTTAGCCTCCAGATGATTGCTGATAGTGACTCAATGTGGGGATCTGCACAAGCCCCAGAACTGAATATCCAGGGACATTTCAGCCCATGGCTGTGAGAAGCTCTGAAGCTGCTTACCACTTTGAACCAAATATTGGGCAGATCATGTATTACCCATGGAAATGCTTTAAAAAAGGTCTCTCCATCTATAAAAATGCTCTCTTCATAAAGCCTGATCTTCATGAAGAAATGAGCTTTTATAAAAGTATCCCCGGGATTCTATATATGGTACATTGGGGCACATGTATGGATTTGTGTGTGCATCTAATCTACGCACACCCTTCAATTGTTTAACGTACCAGTTAATCATGATAATTGGCCAGTAATGACAAATTATCAAAACTAATTGGCCATAATTGTCATTTACGCATGTGCTTTACTAAGCGTATTCTGTAAAGCGGCACATGTAAATTCCAACATGTGCAGCCAAATAGGGGGCATAGTCATGGGAGGACACTTGCAACGACTGCAGGAACAGAACTTGCAAGTGCTTATCCATTTGTTTCTAGTGTTAACACGTTTCGAAAGGTGACAGCTTCGCATTCCAGCAGAGCTGGGGTTCCCTGTTTTCAGCCGGAGTATATTATTTGACCCCTGATGTAGGCTCTTGTATGCGTCGAAACACAGCCCGCGTCGGGTCCCTTTTTTTTACTTTTATCAATAAAGACTGTTGGATTTAAGTCTCCAGTGGCGAATCGTCTTTGGTCAGCCTCTGCTTTTTCCTGCCGGGCCTATCAATCACATCTATGTGTGCGGTGACAGAATTTGGGCCAGTGTGCATAGATTAAAAACCACGTATTTACACCAGCTTTTCACTGGCACGAGTGGATGCACCTAAATTTAAGTGTGTCCACTCGGCCCTAGCGTATTCTATATACCTCATCTGAATTTAGGCACGTCTTAGAGAATATGCCTTGGCATCTCTATCAGGTATGCCTAGATTCTAGGCACCATGTAAAAAATCTAGCCCTAGGTACCCAGGCCTTCTCCCTCCCTTTCTGCTCTGTTCTTCTGCTTTCACTTCAGTCTGCTAAGTTATTAGGCCTGTTTGGTTGCTAAGGGTAGAATTCCTCTTTCCTGTCATATTATCTAGCTCCTTTGCCCTCTTTGCCGATTTTAGATTGTAAACTGCTTTGATCTGCAAGCTAGCAAAAGTGGTATAGAAAATGTAAATAAATAAACAAACATACCCGATCTACATGCAGGAGGTCTAGACATATATTTTATAAATTTTTAGGTACACACCCATTTACACCTTTTTTTCCCCGACCAGGCATAAATTTATGCTACCGCATTGTGTGCAGTGGGCAATGATTCTGGGAAACTATTATCTAAAAGACCACAGGCACTTCTGTTGACTTTATAAACTAGACTTAAACAGTTCTCTTTTGTTATTTCTTCTTATAAAATCAAGCTCATACCATCTTCAACTTTTTTTTACCTGATCAAATGCAAAGGGTCATCAAAACCTCATTAGCAAGAAAAGCAAATTAGACAAACTTTTAAGCAAACAATGAAAATATTCTTTGAGTTCTTGTTGACCCTCATTCCCAAACCATCATGTCCCAGTAGCTTTGACTATCTTTATAATCTGGTTTATTCCAAATCCAGACATTTATTAATGAAGAAGCATCTGTGTGCCATAACTGAACATCACAAGTCAGTTCACAGTTTTTTGCTTATTTGTTTTTTGTTCTTAAAGCCAAGCACTTGGATTTCATTTAGTTCTGCAGCTCAAGCTCTACGAATGCTAAGATGAAATTCACTACCGTGCTTGTCTCATTGATGATGAAAGGAACATGCAGTATGTGGAGAACGGAGGAGTAGCCTAATGGTTAGTACAATAGGCTTTGAGCCTAAACAACCTGGGTTCAATTCCCACTGTCGCTCCTTATAATCTTGGACAATTCCCTTAACCCTCCATTACCCTGGTTACAAAAGTTCAGATTTTAAGCTCTCTGGGGCCAGAGAAAGTACCTGCATAGAACTCGTACAACACTGTGTAAATCTAGTAGAACTATAGAAATGGTTACTAGTAGTAGTATTTTTTCACCCAAACTGTGCCTTCCGAGCTTCAATATACTTTATGTGCGCTACAATTTTTTTCTTTTTTATCAAAGACCTCAGCATGGGCAGAAGCGACCTGTTTGTTTTCAGTGTCACTTAAACATGTGCCATATCGTCACCTATTTTTTCTTTTTTTTCTTTGCATAAGTTTCCTACACTTTTTTCTTTTCTTCTATCTTATAGTTTAAACGGCAACCTTCAAGTTAATATTTTACAGAGATGTATTAACTTGTCCATGATGTTCTTGGCTATAGGAGGGTTTTTTCATCCGACATAGCACATGTTTCGCCGTCGTGCGGCTTTCTCATGGATAACTCCCTCTTAGATTGCTCTTACTGACTCGCCGACTGTTCTAACTTTACTCCGATCCAAAATTAGAACAGTCGGCAAGTCACAAAGATCTGAAATTATAAACATGCTTTATCTCAGACCAGTATTGGGTGGATTATAATCATTACAGGATTTGCTAAGTATGAAATGCAACGGTTTATATTTCTTGACCAAATCCATGATTCTGATTTCAAAAGTATTCTTTAACCATAACATAAAATGCATTTCCCCTAAGAGTACTTTGTTCTTTGTCAGAAAGCAAAATGAAGATGGAAATAAGCGATTGAGATTCTGGAACCTTTTGGTAAAACAGATTAAAAATGTAGTCATCTGGACCATGGTTTTTGAAATGTGATTCTCTCTACCCATCTGCATGTCAGAAGAATCATCCCTTCAAGTTATTGTCTGCTTAACTGAGTCATTTCAACATGTGTTAACATCAAAATCTGACATGTTGAATATTTGACAAGATCTATCTCAGGTTTTTCTAACTCTGCAGGCATTAAAATCTAGAAATGTTCTTTTTGTTTCAGAAATCAGACCACCTGATCATAACTTTCTACAGCAACGATACAGGAATCAGTCTAAAGAGAACTTCCAACTCATGAGTAAGTACTGTGAATGTTGTGAAATGAACCAAATCAAGCAATGGTACTTATATATAAAATAGAAGTCCAGATATTTACACATATACCCAAAAAGAAAATAAAAGAGCTGAATTACTATCTAGTCCACAATATAGGGTTAATTTTACTAGAAGGAAATGTTTGAGTGTGGAAGTCTGGTTCATGCAACATTTATTCTGTTTATATCTTAAGTTTCTTGTCTGATTTACCTACCATTTGAGTTAGCATGTAGGCATAGACTAGTTGTTAGAAATGGAAGTTGAGAACCAAGGAATCCCAAATTTAAATCCTACTACTGCTCCTTGTAATCTAGGGCAAGTCACTTAGGAGGGAAGTTATCAACATGGGCTACAGTTTTGATGTGTAATGTTACTCTTAAGAAGGACTCATTGCCCATGTTGATAACTTCAACATTTTGGGATTTTTTTGCCTTGGGTTTCATCTTAGATGGCAAGCCTGCTTATTTTCAAAGGAGATGGCCGGCCTTCTCTTAAACCCAGCCAAATCGGTATAATCGAAATCCAATTTTGGCCGGCTTCAACTGCTTTCCATTGCAGGGCCAGCCAAAGTTAAAGGGGTATGTCGGCAGGGTACAGAAGGCGGTGTGGGGGCGTGGTTAACAGATGGCCGGCTTCAGCCGATAATGGAAAAAAGAAGACCGGCTCTGACGAGCACTTGGCCGGCTTTACTTGGTCCATTTATTTTTAGGACCAAGCCTAAAAAAGTGCCTCAACTTACCAGATGACCACCGGAGGGAATCAGGGATCACCTCCCCTTACTCCCCCAGTGGTCAACAACCCCCTACCACCCAAAAAAAAATATTTTAAACATTTTTGTGCCAGCCTCTATGCCAGCCTCAAATGTCATACCCAGCTCCCTGACAGCACTATGCAGGTCCCTGGAGCTGTTTTTAGTGGGTGCAGTGCACTTCAGGCAGGCAGACCCAGGCCCATCCCCCCTACCTGTTCCACTTGTGGTGGTAAATGGGAGCCCTCCAAAACCCACCACAAACTCACTGTACTCACAACTAGGTGCCCCCTTTCACCCATAAGAGCTATGGTAGTGGTGCACAGTTGTGGGGAGTGGGTTTTGAGGGGGGGGTTGAGGGGTTCAGCACACAAGGTAAAGGAGCTATGCACCTGGGACCTTTTTCTAAAGTCTAGTGCAGTGCCTCTTAGGGTGCCCGGTTGGTGTCCTGGCATGTCAGGGGGACCAGTGCACTATGAATGCTGGTTCCTCCCATGACCAAAGGGCTTGGATTTGGTCGTTTTTGAGATGGCCATCCTCGGTTTCTATTATCGGCGAAAACCGAGGTCAGCCATCTCTAAGGTCGGCAATCTCAACATTTAGGTTGACCTAAATGTTGAGATTTGGGCGGCCCCGACCATATTATCGAAACGAAAGATGGATGCCCATCTTGTTTCAATAATATGGGATGCCCTGCCCCTTCGCCGGGACGTCCTTAGAGATGGGCGCCCAGTTCGATTATGCCCTCTATATGATTTATTTTAAAATTTTCCTACATAAATGGTGCTTTATTCCACTTTTTAAACGTTTTTTTCTTTCAAAAAAAGGGTACCATTGCCTGCCACACTTAGATGCGTCCACTCTCATCTGTCACTGACATAAGCGGGCATGCATAAATTTAGGCATACCAATGCTGACTTCTGCTATCATTCCATAACAGACTCTTGATGCCAAGGTTTCGTTATAGAATTGGCAATGAGCATGCGGCGTTAACCTGCTTGCTTATTTATTTATTTATTGCATTCGTATCCCACATTTTCCCACCTTTTTGCGGGTTCAGTGTGGCTTACAATATATTATGAATTATGGAAATACAATTTGTTACAACTCGGTTATGGATTACATTGTGATGAGTTATGCGAGACGTGCAGTCAAAGTATCGTTAAGGAATATAGTAATGGAAAAGAGCATTGAAACAATGGAAGGAAATAACGGAAACAAAATGGGCAATATATAATAATAGGAAAACCTTTGGTATACATTTTCTGTCAGTAAAGATATGAATGTGGTGAGATTACGGGGGATGAGAATTTAGAAGTGGCTGTATTGATGCATTACTGAACAGTGAGTGTGGGCTTTATGTGTTTTGGTTCTTTCCGTAAATTTTCTCAAAAAGATGGGTCTTCAATAGTTTGCGGAAGGTGGCTTGCTCGTAGATCGTTTTCAGGTTGCGCGGCAGTGTATTCTAGAACTGCGTGCTCATGTAAGAAAAGGTTGACGCGTGAAGCACCTTGTATTTCAAGCCCTTGCAATTAGGGAAGTGGAGGTTGAGGAAAGTTCGGGATGATCTTTTAGCGTTTCTGGGTGGTAAGTCTATTAAATCAGACATGTAGGCTGGGGCTTCACCGTGAATGATTTTGTGGACTAATGTGCAGACTTTAAAAGTAATGCATTCCTTGAGTGGGAGCCAGAGTTTCGAGTGTTAGGTGGCGGTCGATAGTGACTCCAAGGATTTTTAGAGTTTCTGAGATTGGAAGGTTTAGTTTTGGTGTGTTTATAGCAGTGAATCCATTCGTGTTGTACTGGGAAGTGAGTATCAGGCATTGAGTTTTTTCTGCATTTAGTTTCAAGCGAAATGCATCTGCCCAGGTGTTCATGATGTGTAGACTTTGGTTGATTTCATTGAAGATTTCTTTATTGTCTTGTTTGAAAGGGATGTATATTGTTACATCATCGGCGTATATATATGGGTTGAGGTTATGGTTTGATAGGAGTTTTGCCAGGGGGATCATCATTAGGTTGAAAATAGTTGGTGAGAGGGGTGATCCTTGTGGTACTCCACATTCAGGTGTCCATGCAGCAGACGTGGTTGAATTCGATGTGACTTGATATGACCGCTGGGTTAGGAACCCCTTGAACCAGTTTAGGACATTTCCTCCAATGCCAAAATATTCAAGTGTGTGTAATAGGATTTCGTGGTCAATCATGTCAAAGGCACTTGACATATCAAATTGTAGGAGGAGTATATTGTTGCCGGTTGCAATCATTTGTTTAAATTTAGTCATAAGGTAACTAATACTGTTTCTGTGCTGTGATTCGACCGGAATCCTGATTGGGCATCATGCAGTATTGAGTGTTTGTTTAGATAGTTTGTGAGTTGTTTCGTTACCATTCCTTCGGTTATTTTGGTTATTAGTGGTATGGATGCTACTGGTCTGTAATTGGTTATTTCGCTTGCGCTTTTCTTTGTATCTTTTGGTATTGGGGTGAGTAAAAGTTTTCCTTTTTCTTTAGGGAAAAGTCCGTTTTGTAGCATGAAGTTTACGTGGTTAGTTAGGTCTATTATGAATTGTTGAGGAGCTGATTTCATGAGGTTGTTTGGGCATATGTCTAGCTTGCAGTGGGATTTGGCAAATCTTTTAAGTGTTTCAGAGATGAGGTCTTCTGATAGTAGTTCAAATTCGGTCCAAATTCTGACTGCTGGGTATGTTCCGTCTTCTGGGTCTAGACAATCTAGGAGTGTGGCGTATTCAATTGGGCTGGCGGGTATTTTAAGACGTAGTTGTATAATTTTCTCCTTGAAGTATTTCGCAAGGTTGTCAACATCTGGTATGTCTTTGCTGTTGTTTGTAACTGGTGTGGTGTCTAACAGTTTGTTCACAAGGTAGAAGAGTTTATGTTTGACTTTGTAGTTTGGTCCTATTATTGTTTTGTAATGTAGTCTTTTAGTCTGCTTTATGGTATATTTGTATTTCCCCCAGAGTAGTTTCCAGGCATTTAGTGTTTGTTCATCTCTCTTTTTGTTCCAGACGCGTTCTAGTTTCCTGACTTGTGTTTTAAGTTTTTTCACCTCAAATCTCTTGCCAACTATAGTTGATATGGGTAAGAAGAGGTAGAAACACATGTAAAAATTAAATGGATGTTAGAAAGTAGATGATTTTAAACCAATTGCACTGCACCAATAGACTTTGAAGTAAACTAGATGAGTGTTTTCCTTTGTTTAAACCTCTGATAGCTACATGTACCTTATAAGAACATAAGAATAGCCATACTGGTTCAGACCAATGGTCCATCTAGCCCAGTATCCTGCTTCCAACAGTGGTCAATCCAGGTAACAAGAATCTGGCAGAATCCCAAATAGTAGGAACATTCTAACCTCAAAGAGTAACAACATTCCAGAATCCCAAAGAATAGCAAGATTCCATGCAGAATCTCAAAGAGTAGCAAGATTGTACCTAGCAGAAACTCAAAGAATAGCATTATGGGATCCCATGTATATTGCAATATAGGTATTATTCATTCAGCTGCAAATTTTCTCTTTTTTTATAAAACAGATCATGAACACGGAAACCAGAAAGGGAGACAATAAGACATCAGCCACAGGATTCATCATTCTGGGATTCTTTAACCAAACTCAACACCGTGTCTTCATTTACACAATAGTTGTACCAGCCTACGTCATCTCTATGCTGGGAAATATTGGCTTCTTAATATTAATGTTCTCTGACCACCATCTCCACAAACCCATGTACTTCTTCCTCAGCAACTTGTCCTTTCTAGATATTTGGAACACCACAGTCACTGTCTCTACGTTGCTACAAAGCCTTTTAAAGGGGAAGACCTTTATTTCATTTCCTTCATGTATGACACAGCTTTACCTGTTCATAACTGCTTTAAGTACAGAATTCTGGCTTCTCACAGTCATGGCTTATGATCGTTTTGCAGCAATATGTAAACCTCTACATTACCCACTCCTCATGAACAAAAAGAATTGTGTTTTACTTGTAGCTTCTTCCTGGATAATCAGCATTGTTGATACGATTGCTGTAGTAGATGTTATATCCCATTACTCTTTCTGTGGCTCCAATGAGATTAACCATTTCTTCTGTGACCCCAATGCACTGCTAAAACTCTCCTGCAGTGATACTCAGAACTTTGAAATACTAGCACTTTCTGAAGGGGTTTTTATGGCCATTGCCCCGTTTCTATTAACCCTGTTATCCTACATATTTATCATTGTAGCCATCCTGAACATCTGTTCTTCTGAAGGGAAAAACAAAGCCTTCTCTACCTGCTCCTCCCACTTAACCATTGTTTTTATTTTCTATGGCACTGTAACAGTCGTCTACATGAGCCCAAGCTCAATGTTTTCACCTGAAGAAGAAAAAATGTTTGCCCTTCTGTACACGGTGTTCATTCCCATGCTAAACCCCTTAATTTATAGCATGAGAAATAAAGAAGTAAAAAATGCCCTAAGAAATCTCATCTTTAGAAAATAACATATTAAGAACTTTGAAATACTTTCACTTTCTGAAAGAGTTTTCATGGCTGTAATCCCTTTTCTATTAACCCTGTTATCCTACATATTTATCATTGTAGCCATCCTGAAAATCCGTTCTTCTGAAGGGAGAAAGAAGGCCTACTCTACTTGCTCCTCCCACTTAACCATTGTTCTTATTTTCTATGGCACTGTAACAGTCGTCTATATGAGCCCAAGCTCAATGTTTACACCAGAGCAAGATAAAATGTTTGCCCTTCTGTACACGGTACTTATTCCTATGCTAAACCCGTTAATTTATAGCATGAGAAATAAAGAAGTAAAAAATGCCCTGAGAAATCTCATCTTTAGAAAATAACATTAAAGGAAAGAAGACGTTATCACTGTCGTCTGAAAATTCAACAGCAATTAAGTATTTTTTCTTTTCATGGCTATTCCTGTTACTCAGTAAAAACAGTTACAAAGTTTATAAAATTCTAGGTTTTCTTTGTATCATTTCTTGTTTGTCTGTCTGTTAGTTTGTTTGGTGGTTGTTTTTGTTATTTTAATCATTGAGCAAGATGAGGGCAGATCAATACTAGGGATGGACAGCCAGAACATTTTCAGGTCATTCATTTGTTTTTAGGTCCAGAATGTGAGTGTGAAGTCTTCTTAAAGAGTGCATACTATGTACGAGTGTACACTCATTCCTGGTAGCACGTGCATGAGTGAATCATCATGTCAGTGCACATCATCTTGCAGGTGTGCGCCATTGGGAAAGAGCTTACACGCTTTGGAGGGAATTCAATAAACGGTTCTGAAAATTGGCGCCAAAAAGTTCAGCGTTAAGTGCTATAGTGTAATAGACACACACTTTATATAGAATAGTGTTTAACATGGATCCTGCTCCAATGTTAGGCATAGTTAGGCAGTATTCTGTAATTTTACATGCAACTTTTCAGAATGTCCCCAACATACCCATGGTCATGCCCCCTTTTGAGATACGCACCATGGGAGTTAGACAACATACTTTATAGAATAGTGTACTTCCAGATGTGCATGTAAATTTTATTGGGTGCCAAGGAATATCAAATCAGTCACCTTAATTTCAAATTCTTCCTACTTTCTAACTCATCTATATGTTACAACTTTGCCTTACCCTTCACTACCAATTATAATGTTCTATTACGTATTGTGTTGTCATTGCAAGTAGTATACCATCACAAATTTAAACTCACCCTAATTGCTCCTAATCAAATAGGATAATGATGAGTTAAAGAACTATTGTATTTCTTTTAATAATATATAGCCTCATACGTCCAGGGTACCTTTATAAAAAATATTAGGACACCACTGACTGACAATCATCATCGGCTACCACCACCTACCAAGCGTTGCAGAGAAAAACTCTCCTATCTATTCATGAGAGAAAAGTCTGCAACGTTTAGGCATATGGAACAATGTTTATACCAAATTATAAGTTCAAATACTCATCTATCCTACAAAGAAAAAATGTAATCAACCAAAAATAGGAACACAGCAGCCAAATTTTTATATATCCACTTAGCTTTTGCCTTTTTTAAAAAAGCTTAGTCGTTATTTGCTTCACTTTTGAACTCCATGGCTGTGACTTCTTAAAGTCCACGTGTAGCTCCCACACTTTCTTATTCTTATTCCTCGACAGGATTAGGACTCTACTGTTTCGTTTACTTCATCAGGAGAAACCATAAGAATGCATCATACATTTCTCTACATATCGATATAGACACAAAATGGCGAAAATTTATATAGGACGCCCAGAGGAAGACTCCTCCTTCCTTTTACGTCATTGATACTTCCTCAATCATAAACCAATCAGTAAAAAGCTGCCCATTCCATAGGACCATTGAGTCCATACGGGCTAACAGTTTGTAATCGATAAATCCACCTTTGCTCTTTTTGATGTAGTACTTTTGAAATATCACCCCGTCTACCATTGTTAATAATCTGCTCAATGATCATACATTTGAGTTGCCCAAAAGAATGTTTCAACTCGTTGCAATGTTTGGCTAAGGGCATATGCACTTTGCCGGCTTGGGTACTATGTTTGTGTTCACTTAAACGAATTTTGAACATGCGCTTTGTCTGACCAATATATCTATAGCCACAAGGGCATGTAATCATATATATCACTCCTTTTGAGGTGCAGTCTGTAAAGTTCTTCAACGGAATCCAACAATTACCAGTAGGATCCCAAAATTGATCAACTTCCTCCATGACGTCACACATAACACACTTTTTACATTTAAAGTGACCCACAAGATCAGGCTTTCTATTAGTCCAAATATCTGAATGGCATAAAATATCAGCCAAATTGGCCTTTCTCGAATAAGTCACCATGCATTTTTGTTCAGCAAACATGTTATGTGTAGTTAAGATGTTCCAATGTTTATAGATAATATTTGAAATTTTCGGGGACAAAGATGTATATTGTATAATACAAGGAGTGTTGCGTTTTTCTACTTTTTGTTGTTTCGATTCCAACAAATATTCTCTATGATTAAATAGAGTAGTATACCATGCCATACTTTGTATTGTTACTTGAATATTTTTACTGCTGTAATTGCCTATTGCTCATGTTTGATCTATTCTTACTGTACACCGTCTTGACTGAATTCCTTCAAAAGGCGGTAAATAAATCCTAATAAATAAATAAATTGGTTGCTAGCACTCAGTTATTGAAGGTTCAGAGTTCATTATCCAATTTATTTTTGTGTGCATCTTGGAATCGCACCCAAACTATGGTGTACTAAGTTGGGCACCATATATAGAATCCAGGAATTTGCACATTGTTTACACTTCTTAATAAAAATGTGCCCTCATTAAATGTCGTGCCCTATTATTACGAAACAACATTTCATCGCAAATGATAGCCATCCCTACCATTTGATTTATTTATTTAGACATTTATACCCCACATTATCCTAAACATACTTGAGTTCAATATGGCTTACCATATGACCATTTCTGTCCCCGCCCGGGATTTCCTTTTTCCGGGCGGTGGTAAAAGAAGGGCCTCGGTCCACAGCAAATCCATGTGTCGATACTACCACAGGGCTCCTTCTACCCCTACTTGGTAAAATGGGCGCTTTATATGCTAAAATTAACCAGGCAGCAGTGTGAATATCGGCCAGTGTCCGGTTAGCCTCCAGGTGATTGCTGATACTTACTCAATGTGGGGATTTGCCAAGTTCCAGAACTGAATATCCAGGGACATTTCAGCCCATGGCTGTGAGAAGCTCAGAAGCCACTTACCACTTTGAGCCGAATATTGGGTGGACCATGTATTACCCATGGAAATGCTTTTAAAATGTTCTCTCCATCTATAAAAATGCTCTCTTCATAAAACCTGATCTACATGAAGAAATGAGCTTTTATAAAAGTATCCCCGGGATTCTATATATGGTACATTGAGGCACATGTATGGATTTGTGTGTGCTTCTAATCTACGCATGCCCTTCAATTGTTTAATGTGCCAGTTAATCATGATAATTGGCCAGTAATGACAAATTATCAAACTAATTGGCCATAATTGTCATTTACGCGTGTGCTTTATTAAGCGTATTCTGTAAAGCGGCACATGTAAATTCCAACACGTGCAGCCAAATAGGGGGCATAGTCATGGGAGGAATGTGGGTGTGCCGGGCCTATCAATCACATCTACTTGTGCAGTGACAGAATTTGGGCCAATGTGCATAGATTAAAAAGCACGTATTTACACCAGCTTTTCACTGGCATCAATGGATGCACCTAAATTTAAGTGTGTCCACTCGGCTCTAGCGTATTCTATATACCTCATCTGAATTTAGGCACGTCTTAGAAAATACGCCTTGGCGCCTCTATCTAGGCACCATAGGCAGTTGGTAGCCCAACTGTTTGGGGAGGCTAAATGGGGTGGGGCCAGGGGCGGAGTTTACATTGTCTGACAACACACAGGAAAAAAAAGTAAAAATAAAATAGTCACAATACCTTTTATTAAATTTAGATATTAGATATGTATCATATTTCAAAGAATAAAGTGGTTGGTCAAAGCATATACTAACCACAATCGCTCAACTGCAAAACATCAAGGTCAGGTATACATATAAAGTAGCGCATATAAATTTATCTTGTTGGGCAGACTGGATGAATCGTACAAAGTGTATAAAACTAACGTTCTGATTTTGCAGTGGTCATATTAATCCAGAAACAAGCTGTATTTAGAACAAAATTAATTTGTATGTCACCCTTATAACTGCTGTGAAATTGTAAGATCCAGATGTACTGAGCCCAGTATGGATATGAAATCACTGAAACACAAGACAATACATTCATTATTTGATTATTAATGAATTGCATCACAATTAGTTAATGTTCCCATATCTTTGATAGGTACGAAGTAAAATGATTCCATTGTCTTCCGCCAGGGTCGCTTTACTCATACTACCCCTATCCTCAAGTCGCTTCACTGGCCCCCTATCTGTTTTCGCATCCTGTTCAAACTTCTTCTACTAACCTATAAATGTACTCACTCTGCTGCTCCCCAGTATCTCTCCAAACTCATCCTTCCCTACACCCCTTCCCGTGCACTCCGCTCCATGGATAAATCCTTCTTATCTGTTCCCTTCTCCACTACTGCCAACTCTAGACTTCGTGCCTTCTGTCTCGCTGCACCCTACGCCTGGAATAAACTTCCTGAGCCCCCTACGTCTTGCCCCATCCTTGGCCACCTTTAAATCTAGACTGAAAGCCCACCTCTTTAGCATTGCTTTTGACTCGTAACCACTTGTATCCACTCGCCTCCACCTACCCTCCTCTCCTCTTTCCTCTACACATTAATTGATTTGTTTGCTTTATATTTTGTCTACTAGATTGTAAGCTCTTTGAGCAGGGACTGTCTTTCTTCTATGTTTGTGCAGCGCTGCGTATGCCTTGTAACGCTATAGAAATGCTAAATAGTAGTAGTAGTAGCAAAAATGTATGGGATAAAAATAGGTTTTATAGTATTCAAACCCACCTTACATCTGGTCTGTCGCAGACTCAAAATTCTTTTTCTGTGCCAGTTTTATACTGAATTTTATGCACATCTACTTTTTTTCTGTTGATGAATGATGCTCTGTTATGGACATTTCATTCCACTGACAGCCCTCCTCTCTCCGTTCCCGTGCCCCTGCCCCCTCCCCCGGCGCGTGTTTAACTGTTTTACTTACTGGCAGCGAGTAGCGACGGCAGTGATGAAGAAGAAAACACTGCGGGCTCCTCCAGCTTCTCCCTTCCCTTCCCTCACACAGTGTCCCGCCCTCGCGGAAACGGTAAATACGTCATCGCAGAAGGCGGGACACGTGTGAGGGAAGGGAAGGGAGAAGCTGGAGGAGCCCGCAGTGTTTTCTTCTTCATCACTGCCGTCGCTACTCGCTGCCAGTAAGTAAAGCAGTTAAACACGCGCCGGGGGTGGGGGGGAGAACGGAGAGAGGAGGGCTGTCATCGGGAAGCTCAGCTGAGGGTGGGAAGGATCGGAGGAAACTTCCGAGAGCTGCTTGGCTGCAGTGCCAGGCAGCCCCGCGGTTTGGGGGGTGGGTGGGGTAGCAGCAAGGGGAAGGTTACAGTTGGGCTAGGGAGGCTTAGCCTGCCCAAGCCTCTTATACAGGGCGCCTATGCTAGGCACCATGTAAAAAATCTAGCCCTATGTACCCAGGCCTTCTCCCTCCCTTTCTGCTCTGTTCTTCTGCTTTCAATTCTGTCTGCTATGTTTTTAGGCCTGTTTGGTTTCTAAGGGTAGGATTCCTCTTTCCTGTCATATGATTTATTTATTGCATTTGTATCCCACATTTTCCCACCTATTTGCAGGCTCAATGTGGCTTACAATGTTCTTTCATGGCATTCGCCATTCCAGATTAAAAGATACAATTGGTATTACATAAAGAACATGGATAACATAATAGAATTAAGCTATCAGGTATATAAAGAAAACATTCAGAATATCAGGAAAGTATTTTCTAGCTCCTTTCCCCTCTTTGCCGATTTTAGATTGCAAACTGCTTTGATCTGCAAGCTAGCAAAAGTGGTATAGAAAATGTAAATAAATAAACAAACATACCCGATCTACATGCAGGAGGTCTAGACATATATTTTATAAATTTTTAGGTACACACCCATTTACACCTTTTTTTCCCCGACCAGGCATAAATTTATGCTACAGCATTGTGGGCAATGATTCTGGGAAACTATTATCTAAAAGACCACAGGCACTTCTGTTGACTTTATAAACTAGACTTAAACAGTTCTCTTTTGTTATTTCTTCTTATAAAATCAAGCTCATACCATCTTCAACTTTTTTTTACCTGATCAAATGCAAAAGGTCATCAAAACCTCATTAGCAAGAAAAACAAATTAGACAAACTTTTAACAATGAAAATATTCTTTGAATTCTTCATTCCCAAACCATCATGTCCCAGAAGCTTTGACTATATTTATAATCTAGTTTATTCCAAATCCAGACATTATTAATGAAGAAGCAACTGTGTGCCATAACTGAACATCGCAAGTCAGTTCACACTTTTTCTTTGCTTATTTTTCTGTTCTTAAAGCCATGCACTTGGATTTTATTTAGTTCCACAGCTCAAGCTAAGATGAAATTCACTACCGTGCTTGTCTCATTGATGATGAATGGAACATGCAGTAGATGGACAACGGAGGAGTAGCCTAATGGTTAGTACAATAGGCTTTGAGTCTAACAACCTGGATTCAATTCCCCCTGTAGCTCCTTGTAATCTTGGACAATTTCCTTAACCCTCCATTACCCTGGTTACAAAAGCTCAGATTTTAAGCTCTCTGGGGGCAGAGAAAGTACCTGTATAGAACTCGTACAACACTGTGTAAATCTAGTAGCACTATAGAAATGGTTATTAGTAGTAGTAGTTTTTCACCCAATCTGTGCCTACTCAGCTTCAATATACTTTGATTTTTTCTTTTTTTATCAAAGACCTCAGCATGGGCAGAAGCGACCTGTTTGTTTTCAGTGTCACTTAAACATGCGCCATATCGTCACCGGTCTTTCTATTTATTTATTTTTTCTTTTTTTTTATTTGCGTAAGTTTCATACGCTTTTTTCTTTTCTTCTATCTTATACTTTAAATTGCAACCTTCAAGTTAATATTTTACAGAGATGTATTAACTTGTCCATGATGTTTTTGGCTATAGGAGGGTTTTTTTCATCCGACATAGCACATGTTTCGCCGTCGTGCAGCTTTCTCATGGATAACCCCCTCTTTGATTGCTCTTACTGACTCGCCGACTGTTCTAACTTTACTCCGATCCAAAATTAGAACAGTCGGCAAGTCACAAAGATCTGAAATTATAAACATGCTTTATCTCAGACCAGTATTGGGTGGATTATAATCATTACAGGATTTGCTCAGTATGAAATGCAACGGTTTATATTTCTTGACCAAATCCATGATTCTGATTTCAAAATTATTCTTTAACCATAACATAAAATACATTTCCCCTATCTAAGAGTACTTTGTTCTTTGTCAGAAAGCAAAATGAAGATCGAAATAAGCGATTGAAATTCTGGAACCGTTTGGTAAAGCAGATTTAAAATGTAGTCATCTAGAACATGGTTTTTCAAATGTGATTCTCTCTGCCCATCTTCATGTCAGAAGAATCATCCCTTCAAGCTATTGTCTACTTAACTGAGTCATTTCAACATGTGTTAAGTTAACATCAAAATCTGACATGTTGAATATTTGACAAGATCTATCTCAGGTTTTTCTAACTCTGCATACGTTAAAATCTAGAAATTTTCTTTTTATTTCAGAAATCAGACCACCTGATCATTAATTTATACAGCAACGATACAGGAATCAGTCTAAAGAGAACTTCCAGCTCATGAGTAAGTACTGTGAATGTTGTGAAATGAACTTAAAATGGGAATTTCAGCTGATGATTTTGAGTGAGATTTCCTGTGCTTAGTTTCTTATTTTTTTATTTATGCAATTAAAAGTAATAAATCAAGCAATTGTACTTATATATAAAATAGAAGTCCAGATATTTACACATATACCCAAAAAGAAAATAAAAGAGCTGAATTACTATGTAGTCCACAATATAGGGTTAATTTTTCTGGACTGATTTACAGACCATTTGAGTTAGCATGTAGGCATAGAACTGGAAGTTGAGAACCAAGGAACCCCGAATTTAAATCCTACTATGCTCCTTGCGATCTGGGGCAAGTCACTTAGGAGGGAAGTTATCAACATGGGCTACAGTTATGATGTGTAATGTTACTCTTAAGTAGGAATCATTGCCTATGTTGATAACTTCAACATTTTGGGGTTTTTTGCCTTGGGTTTCATCTTAGATGGCAAGCCTGCTTATTTTCAAAGGAGATGGCTGGCCTTCTCTTAAACCCAGTCACATTGGTATAATCGAAATCCAATTTTGGCCGGCTTCAACTGCTTTCCATTGCAGGGCCGGCCAAAGTTAAAGGGGGTATGTCGGCAGGGTACAGAAGGCGGTGTGGGGGCGTGGTTAAGAGATGGCCGGCTTCGGCCGATAATGGAAAAAAGAAGGCTGGCTCTGATGAGCACTTCGCCGGCTTTACTTGGTCCATTTATTTTTAAGACCAAGCCTAAAAAGTGCCTCAACTGACCAGATGACCACCAGAGGAAATCGGGGATCAACTCCCCTTACTCCCCCAGTGGTCAACAAAGCCCTCCCACCCCAAAAAATATTTTAAACATTTTTGTGCCAGCCTCTATGCCAGCCTCAAATGTCATACCCAGCTCCCTGACAGCACTATGCAGGTCCCTGGAGCTGTTTTTAGTGGGTGCAGTGTACTTTAGGCAGGCAGACCCAGGCCAATCCCCCCCTACCGGTTCCACTTGTGGTGGTAAATGGGAGCCCTCCAAAACCCACCACAAACTCACTGTACCCACAACTAGGCGCCCCCTTTCACCCATAAGGGCTATGGTAGTGGTGCACAATTGTGGGGAGTGGGTTGGGGGGGGGGTTGAGGGGTTCAGCACACAAGGTAAAGGAGCTATGCACCTGAGACTTTTTTATGAAGTCCAGTGCAGTGCCTCTTAGGGTGCCTGGTTGGTGTCCTGACATGTCAGGGGGACCAGTGCACTAGGAATGCTGGCTCCTCCCATGACCAAAGGGCTTGGATTTGGTCATTTTTGAGGTGGACATCCTCGGTTTCTATTATCGGCGATAACCGAGGCCAGCCATCTCTAAGGTCGGCGATCTCAACATTTAGGTTGACCTAAATGTTGAGATTTGGGCGGCCCCGACCATATTATCTAAACGAAAGATGGATGCCCATCTTGTTTCGATAATATGGGATGCCCCGCCCCTTCGCCGGGACGTCCTTAGAGATGGGCGCCCAGTTCGATTATGCCCTCTATATGATTTATTTTAAAATTTTCCTACATAAATGGTGCTTTATTCCACTTTTTAAACGTTTTTTTCTTTCAAAAAAAGGGTACCATTGCCTGCCACACTTAGGGGCGTCCACTCTCATCTATCACTGACATAAGCAGGCATGCATAAATTTAGGCATACCAATGCTGACTTCTGCTATCATTCCATAACAGACTCTTGATGCCAAGGTTTCGTTATAGAATTGGCAATGAGCATGCGGCGTTAACCTGCTTGCTTATTTATTGCATTTGTATCCCACATTTTCCCACCTTTTTGCGGGTTTAGTGTGGCTTACAATATATTATGAATTATGGAAATACAATTTGTTACAACTCGGTTATGGATTACATTGTGATGAGTTATGCGAGACATAGTCAAAGTATCGTTAAGGAATATAGTAATGGAAAAGAGCATTGAAACAATGGAAGGAAATAACGGAAACAAAAGGGGCAATATATAATAACTAGCCGTTGAGCCCTTAAAAACGGGCTGGTATTGAGGTTTTCCTCCCCCCGCGGTCACCACCGCTCCCCTTCCCCCCCGCGAGGTCGTCGTCGCCGCCGCCGCCACCCCTCCACCCGGCCCGGGCCCTCTCTTCCCTTCTGAACTTACACATCCATTCGCCGAACGCAGCAACGCACATCAGCTGAGCTGCCCCTTCCTTCTCTGCCTGTGTGTGTCCCACCCTCGCTGACGTTATGTCACAGGAGGGCGGGACCACAGGCAAAGAAGGAAGGGCTCACTGCAGCTCAGCTGATGTGCGTTGCTGCGTTCGGCGAATGGATGTGTAAGTTCAGAAGGGAAGAGAGGGCCCGGGCCGGGTGGAGGGATGGCGGCGGCGACTCCGAGTGGGGGGGGGGGGGAGCGGTAGCAACCTCGGCGGCGCAGTTTCCCCTCTCTGTCCCGCCCCCCCCCTGTCATCACGTATTGATGCGGGGGCGGGACAGAGAGGGAAGTCTCTACTGCGCATTTGCGAGTGAGTACGGTCACTCGCCGTTTATATGTTTGATAGGAAAACCTTTGGTATACATTTTCTGTCAGTAAAGGTATGAGTGTGGTGAGATTACGGGGGATGAGAATTTAGAAGTGGCTGTATTGATGCATTACTGAACAGTGAGTGTGGGCTTTATGTGTTTTGGTTCTTTCCGTAAATTTTCTCAAAAAGATGGGTCTTCAATAGTTTGCGGAAGGTGGCTTGCTCGTAGATCGTTTTCAGGTTGCGCGGCAGTGTATTCTAGAACTGCGTGCTCATGTAAGAAATGGTTGACGCGTGTAGCACCTTGTATTTCAAGCCCTTGCAATTAGGGAAGTGTAGGTTGAGGAAAGTTCGGGATGATCTTTTAGCGTTTCTGGGTGGTAAGTCTATTAAATCAGACATGTAGGCTGGGGCTTCACCGTGAATGATTTTGTGGACTAATGTGCAGACTTTAAAAGTAATGCATTCCTTGAGTGGGAGCCAGTGTAGCTTCTCTCGTAAGGGTTTTGCACTTTCATATTTTGGTTTTCCGAAGATGAGTCTGGCTGCTGTATTCTGGGCTGTTTGAAGTTTCTTCAGTATTTGCTCTTTGCAACCTGCGTATAGTGAGTTGCAGTAGTCCAGATGGCTGAGTACGAGGGATTGCACTAAGCTGTGAAAGACGGATCTTGGGAAGAATGGTCTTATTCTTTTCAGTTTCCACATGCAGTAGAACATCTTTTTGGTTGTGTTGTTTGCATGAGTTTCGAGTGTTAGGTGGCGGTCGATAGTGACTCCAAGGATTTTTAAAGTTTCTGAGATTGGAAGGTTTAGTTTTGGTGTGTTTATAGCGGTGAATTCATTCGTGTTGTTCTGGGAAGTGAGTATCAGGCATTGAGTTTTTTCTGCATTTAGTTTCAAGCGAAATGCATCTGCCCAGGTGTTCATGATGTGTAGACTTTGGTTGATTTCATTGAAGATTTCTTTATTGTCTTGTTTGAAAGGGATGTATATTGTTACATCATCGGCGTATATATATGGGTTGAGGTTATGGTTTGATAAGAGTTTTGCCAGGGGGATCATCATTAGGTTGAAAATAGTTGGTGAGAGGGGTGATCCTTGTGGTACTCCACATTCAGGTGACCATGCAGCTGACGTGGTTGAATTCGATGTGACTTGATATGACCGCTGGGTTAGGAACCCCTTGAACCAGTTTAGGACATTTCCTCCAATGCCAAAATATTCAAGTGTGTGTAATAGGATTTTGTGGTCTATCATGTCAAAGGCACTTGACATATCAAATTGTAGGAGGAGTATATTGTTGCCAGTTGCAATCATTTGTTTAAATTTAGTCATAAGGTAATTAATACTGTTTCTGTGCTGTGATTCGACCGGAATCCTGATTGGGCATCATGCAGTATTGAGTGTTTGTTTAGATAGTTTGTGAGTTGTTTCGTTACCATTCCTTCGGTTATTTTGGTTATTAGTGGTATGGATGCTACTGGTCTGTAATTGGTTATTTTGCTTGCGCTTTTCTTTGTATCTTTGGGTATTGGGGAGAGTAAAAGTTTTCCTTTTTCTTTAGGGAAAAATCCGTTTTGTAGCATGAAGTTTACGTGGTTAGTTAGGTCTATTATGAATTGTTGAGGAGCTGATTTCATGAGGTTGTTTGGGCATATGTCTAGTTTGCAGTGGGATTTGGCAAATCTTTTAAGTGTTTCAGAGATGAGGTCTTCTGATAGTAGTTCAAATTTGGTTCAAATTCTGTCTGCTGGGTATGTTCCGTCTTCTGGGTCTAGACAATCTAGGAGTGTGGCGTATTCAATTGGGCTGGCGGGTATTTTAAGACGTAGTTGTATAATTTTCTCCTTGAAGTATTTCGCAAGGTTGTCAACATCTGGTGTGTCTTTGCTGTTGTTTGTAACTGGTGTGGTGTCTAACAGTTTGTTCACAAGGTAGAAGAGTTTATGTTTGTAGTTTGGTCCTATTATTGTTTTGTAATGTAGTCTTTTAGTCTGTTTTATGGTATATTTGTATTTCCTCCAGAGTAGTTTCCAGGCATTTAGTGTTTGTTCCAGACGCTTTCTAGTTTCCTGACTTGTGTTTTAAGTTTTTTCACCTCAAATCTCTTGCCAACTATAGTTGATATGGTTAAGAAGAGGTAGAAACACAGGTACAAATTAAATGGATGTTAGAAAGTAGATGATTTTAAACCAATTGCCACTACACCAATAGACTTTGAAGTAAACTAGATGAGTGTTTTCCTTTGTTTAAACCTCTGATAGCTACATGTACCTTATAAGAACATAAGAATAGCCATACTGGTTCGGACCAATGGTCCATCTAGCCCAGTATCCTGCTTCCAACAGTGGTCAATCCAGGTAACAAGAATCTGGCAGAATCCCAAATAGTAGGAACATTCTAACCTCAAAGAGTAACAACATTCCAGAATCCCAAAGAATAGCAAGATTCCATGCAGAATCTCAAAGAGTAGCAAGATTGTACCTGGCAGAAACTCAAAGAATAGCATCATGGGATCCCATGTATATTGCAATATAGGTATTATTCATTCAGCTGCAAATTTTCTCTATTTTTATAAAACAGATCATGAACACGGAAACCAGAAAGGGAGAGAATAAGACATCAGCCACAGGATTCATCATTCTGGGATTCTTTAACCAAACTCAACACCGTGTCTTCATTTACACAATAGTTGTACCAGCCTACGTCATCTCTATGCTGGGAAATATTGGCTTCTTAATATTAATGTTCTCTGACCACCATCTCCACAAACCCATGTACTTCTTCCTCAGCAACTTGTCCTTTCTAGATATTTGGAACACCACAGTCACGGTCTCTACGTTGCTACAAAGCCTTTTAAAAGGGAAGACCTTTATTTCATTTCCTTCATGTATGACACAGCTTTACCTGTTCATAACTGCTTTAAGTACAGAATTCTGGCTTCTCACAGTCATGGCCTATGATCGTTTTGCAGCAATATGTAAACCTCTACATTACCCACTCCTCATGAACAAAAAGAATTGTGTTTTACTTGCAGCTTCTTCCTGGATAATCAGCATTGTTGATACGATTGCTGCAGTAGATGTTATATCCCATTACTCTTTCTGTGGCTCCAATGAGATTAACCATTTTTTCTGTGACCCTAATGCACTGCTAAAACTCTCCTGCAGTGATACTCAGAACTTTGAAATACTAGCACTTTCTGAAGGGGTTTTTTTGGCCATTGCCCCGTTTCTATTAACCCTGTTATCCTACGTATTTATCATTGTAGCCATCCTGAACATCTGTTCTTCTGAAGGGAAAAACAAAGCCTTCTCTACCTGCTCCTCCCACTTAACCATTGTTCTTATTTTCTATGGCACTGTAACAGTCGTCTACATGAGCCCAAGCTCAATGTTTTCACCTGAAGAAGAAAAAATGTTTGCCCTTCTGTACACGGTGTTCATTCCCATGCTAAACCCCTTAATTTATAGCATGAGAAATAAAGAAGTAAAAAATGCCCTGAGAAATCTCATCTTTAGAAAATAACATTAAAGGAAAGAAGATATTATCACTGTCGTCTGAAAATTCAACAGCAATTAAGTATTTTTTCTTTTCATGGCTATTCCTGTTACTCAGTAAAAACAGTTACAAAGTTTATAAAATTCTAGGTTTTCTTTGTATCATTTCTTGTTTCTCTGTCTGTTAGTTTGTTTGGTGGTTGTTTTTGTTATTTTAATCATTGAGCAAGATGAGGGCAGATCAATACTAGGGATGGACAGCCAGAACATTTTCAGGTCATTCATTTGTTTTTAGGTCCAGAATGTGAGTGTGAAGTCTTCTTAAAGAGTGCATACTATGTACGAGTATACACTCATTCCTGGTAGCACGTGCATGAGTGAATCATCATGTCAGTGCAAATCATCTTGCAGGTGTGCGCCATTGGGAAAGAGCTTACATGCTTTGGAGGGAATTCAATAAACGGTTCTGAAAATTGGCGCCAAAAAGTTCAGCGTTAAGTGCTATAGTGTAATAGACACACACTTTATATAGAATAGTGTTTAACATGGATCCTGCTCCAAGATCTGGGTGTCAGACTTACACCTGCTGAAATCTGGTGTAACTATCAGCGCCAATGTTAGGCATAGTTAGGCAGTATTCTGTAATTCCGCATGCAACTTTTCAGAATGTCCCCAACATACCCATGGTCATGCCCCCTTTTGAGATACGTACCATGGGAGTTAGACAACATACCTTATAGAATAGTGTACTTCCAGATGTGCATGCAAATTTTATTGTGTGCCAAGGTATATCAAATCAGTCACCTTACTTTCAAATTCTTCCTACTTTCTTACTCATCTATGTTACAACTTTGCCTTACCCTTCACTACCAATTATAATGTTCTATTACGTATTGTGTTGTCATTGCAAGTAGTATACCATATTCTATAACAACCTATTCCCAAGGACTATCGTATCTGGTGAATCAGACCTCCAATGCTGAAGTGTATTTATATATCAAAATGACCTCAATACCTCCACCCCTGGTCTAACACCAATTGGTGAAACAGAACCTTTATGTAAAGGATACCAGGGATTCTGTGGGGTTATTTCTTATCATAGGTCATAATTTTAATTAAAGTTAAAATACTTAATTTATTACTTAATCAAAAAACTTGTTTGTTTGCATTGGCTGACCTGAATCAGCACATACTCTTACATCTTACATAAAAGTATCTTAATCACAATGTTTACACGGAGTCTCATTATCTCTATACCTTCAATTTTTGTTATTCCTATCTATCCACCTTTTCCTTCTGTCTCATGAAAGGTTACACTTAACTGAATTGTGTTTAATCTTCTCCAGCCGGCTGGTGCCTATTCATGAGTCCTTGAAGTTTGTGGTAGTGCTTTCTCCGGTATGCAGATCCTTCGTCGCTCCGTTCTTATTTATCTTTCATTGTGTCTTTCATCTTAATTTTCCAACTCTGTTGACAAGAACGTCTTGTTTCGCGATAATAATCGCTGCTTCAGGAACTTCTTTACTTGTATTTTTTACTTTCAATTCTGATGTTACCGTGCACAAAATGGCCGCGGTTTTTTATATGACGCCCATTGAGTCCTCCTCCAATCCCTTTGTTTCATTCATTTAAAGGGGCCGCTAGTAGAATTCCTTCCATTCTACATTCTTATTTAGTCCTCTGGGCATATGACAGTATGCATCCTAAACATCTGATAGGGAGTTTACCTTTTTCGCAATTCATACGATATAGAAGAATATGTGATTCCACTCAGAAATATGTGGAAAAATCAGAGATTTTGAAGAGTAAATTTCAAGAAAGAGGTTACCCCAACAAAGAAATAAAACGGGCTCAAAAAAGAGCAAGGTTTAATGACAGAGAATGGTTATTACAACCTAGAGAAAAGACAGAGGAGCCACAAATTAATTGTATATTGAAATATACAAAAGAATCAGATAAGATAACAAAAATATTAAAAAAACATTGGGGCATACTGCAAACACAGAATGAATTTAAAGACAAAAGATTGATGGTTTCATACAAGAGGAACACGAATCTGCAAGACACTCTTTGTAGATCAGACGTATGGACAAAAGGACAGACTATTACAGGCATCCAAAAGAAATGTGATAGATGTAGTATTTGTCCAAATATTTTAGAAGGATCCATTCTAGAATGGGAACATGGACAACAAATGATCACAGTGAGAGGCCAAGCGACTTGTGAGACAGAGAATGTAGTATACGCAAGTAGATGTCCATGCAGTAAGATCTATATAGGACATACTTCAAGAAAATTCAAAACACGCATAATAGAACATAAACATGGAATAGTGCATAAGAAATTAGAAGCACCTATGGCACAGCACTGTGCAGAGAAGGGTCATTCTTTTGAGCAAATGCAATTTATTGTGTTGGAAGTGATCAGTAAGGGTAAGAGAGGGGGGGATATTAAACAACAACTTTGGCAGCGGGAACAACGGCTGATTTATCAGTTTAAAACAACTATGCCCAGAGGACTAAATAAGAATGTAGAATGGAAGGCATTCTACTAGCGGCCCCTTTAAATGAATGAAACAAAGGGATTGGAGGAGGACTCAATGGGCGTCATATAAAAAACCGCGGCCATTTTGTGCACGGTAACATCAGAATTGAAAGTAAAAAATACAAGTAAAGAAGTTCCTGAAGCAGCGATTATTATCGCGAAACAAGACGTTCTTGTCAACAGAGTTGGAAAATTAAGATGAAAGACACAATGAAAGATAAATAAGAACGGAGCGACGAAGGATCTGCATACCGGAGAAAGCACTACCACAAACTTCAAGGACTCATGAATAGGCACCAGCCGGCTGGAGAAGATTAAACACAATTCAGTTAAGTGTAACCTTTCATGAGACAGAAGGAAAAGGTGGATAGATAGGAATAACAAAAATTGAAGGTATAGAGATAATGAGACTCCGTGTAAACATTGTGATTAAGATACTTTTATGTAAGATGTAAGAGTATGTGCTGATTCAGGTCAGCCAATGCAAACAAACAAGTTTTTTGATTAAGTAATAAATTAAGTATTTTAACTTTAATTAAAATTATGACCTATGATAAGAAATAACCCCACAGAATCCCTGGTATCCTTTACATAAAGGTTCTGTTTCACCAATTGGTGTTAGACCAGGGGTGGAGGTATTGAGGTCATTTTGATATATAAATACACTTCAGCATTGGAGGTCTGATTCACCAGATACGATAGTCCTTGGGAATAGGTTGTTATAGAATATAGTAAACCAAGGTACCCAATTATAGGAAAAATAGAGAAGTAGTATACCATGCCATACTTTGTATTGTTACTTGAATATTTTTACTGCTGTAATTGCCTATTGCTCATGTTTTATCTATTCTTACTGTACACCGCCTTGAGTGAATTCCTTCAAAAAGGCGGTAAATAAATCCTAATAAATAAATAAATTGGTTGCTAGCACTCAGTTATTGAAGGTTCAGCGTTCATTATCCAATTTAGTTCTATGTGCATCTTGGAATCGCACCCAAACTATGGTGTACTAAGTTGGGCACCATATGTAGAATCCAGGAATTTGCACATTGTTTACACTTCTTAATAAAAATGTGCCCTCATTACATGCCATGCCCTATTATTAGGAAACAACATTTCATCGCAAATGATAGCCATCCCTACCATTTGATTTATTTATTTTGATATTTATACCCCACATTATCCTAAACATACTTGAGTTCAATATGGCTTACCATATGACCAATTCTGTCCCCGCCCGGGATTTTCTTTTTTCGGGCGGTGGTAAAAGAAGGGCCTCGGTCCACAGCAAACCCATGTGTTGATACTACCACAGGGCTCCTTCTACCCCTACTTGGTAAAATGGTGCTTTATATGCTAAAATTAACCAGGCAGCAGTGTGAATATCGTTCAGTGTCCGGTTAGCCTCCAGGTGATTGCTGATACTTACTCAATGCGGGGATCTGCCAAGCTCCAGAACTGAATTTCCAGGGACATTTCAGCCCGTGGCTGTGAGAAGCTCAGAAGCCACTTACCACTTTGAGCCGAATATTGGGCGGACCATGTATTACCCATGGAAATGCTTTTAAAATGTTCTCTCCATCTATAAAAATGCTCTCTTCATAAAGCCTGATCTAAATGAAGAAATGAGCTTTTATAAAAGTATCCCCGGGATTCTATATATGGTACATTGAGGCACATGTATGGATTTGTGTGTGCTTCTAATCTACACATACCCTTCAATTGTTTAACGTACCAGTTAATCATGATAATTGGCCAGTAATGACAAATTATCAAAACTAATTGGCCATAATTGTCATTTACGCGTGTGCTTTACTAAGCGTATTCTGTAAAGCGGCACATGCAAATTCTAATATGTGCAGCCAAATAGGGAGCATAGTCATGGGAGGACTGTGGTTGTGCTGGGCCTATCAATCACATCTACGTGTGCGGTGACAGAATTTGGGCCAGTGTGCATAGATTAAAAAGCACGTATTTACACCAGCTTTTCACTTGCATAAATGGATGCACCTAAATTTAAGTGTGTCCACTCGGCTCTAGCGTATTCTATATACCTCATCTGAATTTAGGCACGTGTTAGAGAATACTCCTTGGCGTCTCTATCAGGCACGCCTTGATTCTAGGCACCATAGGCGGTCGGTAGTCCAACTGTTTGGGGAGGCTAAATGGGGTGGGGCCAGGGGCGGAGCTTACATTGTCTGACAACACACAGAAAAAAAAGTAAAAATAAAATAGTCACAATTAATACCTTTTATTAAATTTAGATATTAGATATGTATCATATTTCAAAGAATAAAGTGGTTGCTCAAAGCATATACTAACCACAATCATTCAACTGCAAAACATCAAGATCAGGTATACATATAAAGTAGCACACATGAGTTTATCTTGTTGGGCAGACTGGATGAATCGTACAAAGTGTATAAAACTAACGTTCTGATTTTGCAGTGGTCATATTAATCCAGAAACAAGCTGTATTTAGAACAAAATTAATTTGTATGTCACCCTTAGAACTTTAATTTTAGTGGATCCTGCTGTGAAATTGTAAGATCCAGATGTACTGAGCCCAGTATGGATATGAAATCACTGAAACACAAGACAATACATTCATTATTTGATTATTAATGAATTGTATCACAATTAGTTAATGTTCCCATATCTTTGATAGGTACGAAGTAAAATGATTCCATTGTCTTCCGCCAGGGTCGCTTTACTCATACTACCCCTGTCCTCAAGTCGCTTCACTGGCCCCCTATCTGTTTTCGCATCCTGTTCAAACTTCTTCTACTAACCTATAAATGTACTCACTCTGCTGCTCCCCAGTATCTCTCCAAACTCATCCTTCCCTACACCCCTTCCCGTGCGCTCCGCTCCATGGATAAATCCTTCTTATCTGTTCCCTTCTCCACTACTGCCAACTCTAGACTTCGTGCCTTCTGTCTCGCTGCACCCTATGCCTGGAATAAACTTCCTGAGCCACTACGTCTTGCCCCATCCTTGGCCACCTTTAAATCTAGACTGAAAGCCCACCTCTTTAACATTGCTTTTGACTCGTAAGCACTTGTATCCACACGCCTCCACCTACCCTCCTCTCCTCTTTCTTCTACACATTAATTGATTTGTTTGCTTTATTTTTTGTCTACTAGATTGTAAGCTCTTTGAGCAGGGACTGTCTTTTTTCTATGTTTGTGCAGCGCTGCGTACGCCTTGTAACGCTATAGAAATGCTAAATAGTAGTAGTAGTAGCAAAAATGTATGGGATAAAAATAGGTTTTATAGTATTCAAACCCACTTTACATCTGGTCTCTCGCAGACTCAAAATTCTTTTTCTGTGCCAGTTTTATACTGAATTTTATGCACATCTACCTTTTTTCTGTTGATGAATGATGCTCTGTTATGGACATTTCATTCCACTGACAGCCCTCCTCTCTCCGTTCCCGTGCCCCTGCCCCCCCCTCCCCCGGCGCGTGTTTAACTGTTTTACTTACTGGCAGCAAGTGGTGATGGCAGTGATGAAGAAGAAAGCACTGCGGGCTCCTCCAGCTTCTCCCTTCTCTTCCCTCACACAGTGTCCCGCCCTCGCGGAAACGGGAAATACGTCATCGCAGAAGGCGAGGCACGTGTGAGGGAAGGGAGAAGCTGGAGGAGCCCGCAGTGTTTTCTTCTTCATCACTGCCGTCGCCACTCGCTGCCAGTAAGTAAAGCAGTTAAACACGCGCCGGGGGGGGGGGGGGAATGGAGAGAGGAGGGCTGTCATCGGGAACCTCAGCTGAGGGTGGGAAGGATCGGAGGAGACTTCCGAGAGCTGCTTGGCTGCAGTGCCAGGCAGCCCAGCGTTTGGGGGGCAGGCGGGGTAGCAGCAAGGGGAAGGTTGGGCTAGGGAGGCTTAGCCTGCCCAAGTCTCTTATACAGGGCGCCTATGCTAGGCACCATGTAAAAAATCTAGCCCTATGTACCCAGGCCTTCTCCCTCCCTTTCTGCTCTGTTCTTCTGCTTTCAATTCTGTCTGCTATGTTTTTAGGCCTGTTTGGTTTCTAAGGGTAGGATTCCTCTTTCCTGTCATATGATTTATTTATTGCATTTGTATCCCATATTTTCCCACCTATTTGCAGGCTCAATGTGGCTTACAATGTTCCGTCATGGTATTCGCCATTCCAGATTAAAAGATACAATTGGTATTACATAAAGAACATGGATAACATAATAGAATTAAGCAATCAGGTTTATAAAGAAAACATTCAGAATATCAGGTAAGTATTATCTAGCTCCTTTCCCCTCTTTGCCGATTTTAGATTGCAAACTGCTTTGATCTGCAAGCTAGCAAAAGTGGTATAGAAAATGTAAATAAATAAATAAATAAACATACCCGATCTACATGGAGGAGGTCTAGACATATATTTTATAAATTTTTCGGTACACACCCATTTACACCTTTTTTTCCCCGACCAGGCATAAATTTATGCTACAACATTTTGTGCCGTGGGCAATGATTCTAGGCTACCATTATCTAAAAGACCACAGGCACTTCTGTTGACTTTATAAACTAGACTTAAACAGTTCTCTTTTGTTATTTCTTCTTATAAAATCAAGCTCATACCATCTTCAACTTTTTTTTTACCTGATCAAATGCAAAGGGTCATCAAAACCTCATTAGCAAGAAAAACAAATTAGACAAACTTTTAAGCAAACAATGAAAATATTCATTGAATTCTTCATTCCCAAACCATCATGTCCCAGAAGCTTTGACTATATTTATAATCTAGTTTATTCCAAATCCAGACATTATTAATGAAGAAGCAACTGTGTGCCATAACTGAACATCGCAAGTCAGTTCACACTTTTTCTTTGCTTATTTTTCTGTTCTTAAAGCCATGCACTTGGATTTTATTTAGTTCCACAGCTCAAGCTAAGATGAAATTCACTACCGTGCTTGTCTCATTGATGATGAATGGAACATGCAGTAGATGGACAACGGAGGAGTAGCCTAATGGTTAGTACAATAGGCTTTGAGTCTAACAACCTGGATTCAATTCCCCCTGTAGCTCCTTGTAATCTTGGACAATTTCCTTAACCCTCCATTACCCTGGTTACAAAAGCTCAGATTTTAAGCTCTCTGGGGGCAGAGAAAGTACCTGTATAGAACTCGTACAACACTGTGTAAATCTAGTAGCACTATAGAAATGGTTATTAGTAGTAGTAGTTTTTCACCCAATCTGTGCCTACTCAGCTTCAATATACTTTGATTTTTTCTTTTTTATCAAAGACCTCAGCATGGGCAGAAGCGACCTGTTTGTTTTCAGTGTCACTTAAACATGCGCCATATCGTCACCGGTCTTTCTATTTATTTATTTTTTCTTTTTTTTATTTGCGTAAGTTTCATACGCTTTTTTCTTTTCTTCTATCTTATACTTTAAATTGCAACCTTCAAGTTAATATTTTACAGAGATGTATTAACTTGTCCATGATGTTTTTGGCTATAGGAGGGTTTTTTCATCCGACATAGCACATGTTTCGCCGTCGTGCAGCTTTCTCATGGATAACCCCCTCTTTGATTGCTCTTACTGACTCGCCGACTGTTCTAACTTTACTCCGATCCAAAATTAGAACAGTCGGCAAGTCACAAAGATCTGAAATTATAAACATGCTTTATCTCAGACCAGTATTGGGTGGATTATAATCATTACAGGATTTGCTCAGTATGAAATGCAACGGTTTATATTTCTTGACCAAATCCATGATTCTGATTTCAAAATTATTCTTTAACCATAACATAAAATACATTTCCCCTATCTAAGAGTACTTTGTTCTTTGTCAGAAAGCAAAATGAAGATCGAAATAAGCGATTGAAATTCTGGAACCTTTTGGTAAAACAGATTTAAAATGTAGTCATCTAGAACATGGTTTTTCAAATGTGATTCTCTCTGCCCATCTTCATGTCAGAAGAATCATCCCTTCAAGCTATTGTCTACTTAACTGAGTCATTTCAACATGTGTTAAGTTAACATCAAAATCTGACATGTTGAATATTTGACAAGATCTATCTCAGGTTTTTCTAACTCTGCATACGTTAAAATCTAGAAATTTTCTTTTTATTTCAGAAATCAGACCACCTGATCATAACTTTCTACAGCAACGATACAGGAATCAGTCTAAAGAGAACTTCCAGCTCATGAGTAAGTACTGTGAATGTTGTGAAATGAACTTAAAATGGGAATTTCAGCTGATGATTTTGAGTGAGATTTCCTGTGCAAAGTTTCTTATTTTTTTATTTATGCAATTAAAAGTAATAAATCAAGCAATTGTACTTATATATAAAATAGAAGTCCAGATATTTACACATATACCCAAAAAGAAAATAAAAGAGCTGAATTACTATGTAGTCCACAATATAGGGTTAATTTTTCTGGACTGATTTACAGACCATTTGAGTTAGCATGTAGGCATAGAACTGGAAGTTGAGAACCAAGGAACCCCGAATTTAAATCCTACTATGCTCCTTGCGATCTGGGGCAAGTCACTTAGGAGGGAAGTTATCAACATGGGCTACAGTTATGATGTGTAATGTTACTCTTAAGTAGGAATCATTGCCTATGTTGATAACTTCAACATTTTGGGGTTTTTTGCCTTGGGTTTCATCTTAGATGGCAAGCCTGCTTATTTTCAAAGGAGATGGCCGGCCTTCTCTTAAACCCAGTCACATTGGTATAATCGAAATCCAATTTTGGCCGGCTTCAACTGCTTTCCATTGCAGGGCCGGCCAAAGTTAAAGGGGGTATGTCGGCAGGGTACAGAAGGCGGTGTGGGGGCGTGGTTAAGAGATGGCCGGCTTCGGCCGATAATGGAAAAAAGAAGGCTGGCTCTGATGAGCACTTCGCCGGCTTTACTTGGTCCATTTATTTTTAGGACCAAGCCTAAAAAGTGCCTCAACTGACCAGATGACCACCAGAGGGAATCGGGGATCACCTCCCCTTACTCCCCCAGTGGTCAACAAAGCCCTCCCACCCCAAAAAATATTTTAAACATTTTTGTGCCAGCCTCTATGCCAGCCTCAAATGTCATACCCAGCTCCCTGACAGCACTATGCAGGTCCCTGGAACTGTTTTTAGTGGGTGCAGTGTACTTTAGGCAGGCAGACCCAGGCCAATCCCCCCCTACCGGTTCCACTTGTGGTGGTAAATGGGAGCCCTCCAAAACCCACCACAAACTCACTGTACCCACAACTAGGCGCCCCCTTTCACCCATAAGGGCTATGGTAGTGGTGCACAATTGTGGGGAGTGGGTTGGGGGGGGGTTGAGGGGTTCAGCACACAAGGTAAAGGAGCTATGCACCTGAGACTTTTTTATGAAGTCCAGTGCAGTGCCTCTTAGGGTGCCTGGTTGGTGTCCTGACATGTCAGGGGGACCAGTGCACTAGGAATGCTGGCTCCTCCCATGACCAAAGGGCTTGGATTTGGTCATTTTTGAGGTGGACATCCTCGGTTTCTATTATCGGCGATAACCGAGGCCAGCCATCTCTAAGGTCGGCGATCTCAACATTTAGGTTGACCTAAATGTTGAGATTTGGGCGGCCCCGACCATATTATCTAAACGAAAGATGGATGCCCATCTTGTTTCGATAATATGGGATGCCCCGCCCCTTCGCCGGGACGTCCTTAGAGATGGGCGCCCAGTTCGATTATGCCCTCTATATGATTTATTTTAAAATTTTCCTACATAAATGGTGCTTTATTCCACTTTTTAAACGTTTTTTTCTTTCAAAAAAAGGGTACCATTGCCTGCCACACTTAGGGGCGTCCACTCTCATCTATCACTGACATAAGCAGGCATGCATAAATTTAGGCATACCAATGCTGACTTCTGCTATCATTCCATAACAGACTCTTGATGCCAAGGTTTCGTTATAGAATTGGCAATGAGCATGCGGCGTTAACCTGCTTGCTTATTTATTGCATTTGTATCCCACATTTTCCCACCTTTTTGCGGGTTTAGTGTGGCTTACAATATATTATGAATTATGGAAATACAATTTGTTACAACTCGGTTATGGATTACATTGTGATGAGTTATGCGAGACATAGTCAAAGTATCGTTAAGGAATATAGTAATGGAAAAGAGCATTGAAACAATGGAAGGAAATAACGGAAACAAAAGGGGCAATATATAATAACTAGCCGTTGAGCCCTTAAAAACGGGCTGGTATTGAGGTTTTCCTCCCCCCGCGGTCACCACCGCTCCCCTTCCCCCCCGCGAGGTCGTCGTCGCCGCCGCCGCCACCCCTCCACCCGGCCCGGGCCCTCTCTTCCCTTCTGAACTTACACATCCATTCGCCGAACGCAGCAATGCACATCAGCTGAGCTGCCCCTTCCTTCTCTGCCTGTGTGTGTCCCACCCTCGCTGACGTTATGTCACAGGAGGGCGGGACCACAGGCAAAGAAGGAAGGGCTCACTGCAGCTCAGCTGATGTGCGTTGCTGCGTTCGGCGAATGGATGTGTAAGTTCAGAAGGGAAGAGAGGGCCCGGGCCGGGTGGAGGGGTGGCGGCGGCGACTCCGAGTGGGGGGGGGGGAGCGGTAGCAACCTCGGCGGCGCAGTTTCCCCTCTCTGTCCCGCCCCCCCCTGTCATCACGTATTGATGCGGGGGCGGGACAGAGAGGGAAGTCTCTACTGCGCATTTGCGAGTGAGTACGGTCACTCGCCGTTTATATGTTTGATAGGAAAACCTTTGGTATACATTTTCTGTCAGTAAAGGTATGAGTGTGGTGAGATTACGGGGGATGAGAATTTAGAAGTGGCTGTATTGATGCATTACTGAACAGTGAGTGTGGGCTTTATGTGTTTTGGTTCTTTCCGTAAATTTTCTCAAAAAGATGGGTCTTCAATAGTTTGCGGAAGGTGGCTTGCTCGTAGATCGTTTTCAGGTTGCGCGGCAGTGTATTCTAGAACTGCGTGCTCATGTAAGAAAAGGTTGACGCGTGTAGCACCTTGTATTTCAAGCCCTTGCAATTAGGGAAGTGGAGGTTGAGGAAAGTTCGGGATGATCTTTTAGCGTTTCTGGGTGGTAAGTCTATTAAATCAGACATGTAGGCTGGGGCTTCACCGTGAATGATTTTGTGGACTAATGTGCAGACTTTAAAAGTAATGCATTCCTTGAGTGGGAGCCAGTGTAGCTTCTCTCGTAAGGGTTTTGCACTTTCATATTTTGGTTTTCCGAAGATGAGTCTGGCTGCTGTATTCTGGGCTGTTTGAAGTTTCTTCAGTATTTGCTCTTTGCAACCTGCGTATAGTGAGTTGCAGTAGTCCAGATGGCTGAGTACGAGGGATTGCACTAAGCTGTGAAAGACGGATCTTGGGAAGAATGGTCTTATTCTTTTCAGTTTCCACATGCAGTAGAACATCTTTTTGGTTGTGTTGTTTGCATGAGTTTCGAGTGTTAGGTGGCGGTCGATAGTGACTCCAAGGATTTTTAAAGTTTCTGAGATTGGAAGGTTTAGTTTTGGTGTGTTTATAGCGGTGAATTCATTCGTGTTGTTCTGGGAAGTGAGTATCAGGCATTGAGTTTTTTCTGCATTTAGTTTCAAGCGAAATGCATCTGCCCAGGTGTTCATGATGTGTAGACTTTGGTTGATTTCATTGAAGATTTCTTTATTGTCTTGTTTGAAAGGGATGTATATTGTTACATCATCGGCGTATATATATGGGTTGAGGTTATGGTTTGATAAGAGTTTTGCCAGGGGGATCATCATTAGGTTGAAAATAGTTGGTGAGAGGGGTGATCCTTGTGGTACTCCACATTCAGGTGACCATGCAGCTGACGTGGTTGAATTCGATGTGACTTGATATGACCGCTGGGTTAGGAACCCCTTGAACCAGTTTAGGACATTTCCTCCAATGCCAAAATATTCAAGTGTGTGTAATAGGATTTTGTGGTCTATCATGTCAAAGGCACTTGACATATCAAATTGTAGGAGGAGTATATTGTTGCCAGTTGCAATCATTTGTTTAAATTTAGTCATAAGGTAATTAATACTGTTTCTGTGCTGTGATTCGACCGGAATCCTGATTGGGCATCATGCAGTATTGAGTGTTTGTTTAGATAGTTTGTGAGTTGTTTCGTTACCATTCCTTCGGTTATTTTGGTTATTAGTGGTATGGATGCTACTGGTCTGTAATTGGTTATTTTGCTTGCGCTTTTCTTTGTATCTTTGGGTATTGGGGAGAGTAAAAGTTTTCCTTTTTCTTTAGGGAAAAATCCGTTTTGTAGCATGAAGTTTACGTGGTTAGTTAGGTCTATTATGAATTGTTGAGGAGCTGATTTCATGAGGTTGTTTGGGCATATGTCTAGTTTGCAGTGGGATTTGGCAAATCTTTTAAGTGTTTCAGAGATGAGGTCTTCTGATAGTAGTTCAAATTTGGTTCAAATTCTGTCTGCTGGGTATGTTCCGTCTTCTGGGTCTAGACAATCTAGGAGTGTGGCGTATTCAATTGGGCTGGCGGGTATTTTAAGACGTAGTTGTATAATTTTCTCCTTGAAGTATTTCGCAAGGTTGTCAACATCTGGTGTGTCTTTGCTGTTGTTTGTAACTGGTGTGGTGTCTAACAGTTTGTTCACAAGGTAGAAGAGTTTATGTTTGTAGTTTGGTCCTATTATTGTTTTGTAATGTAGTCTTTTAGTCTGTTTTATGGTATATTTGTATTTCCTCCAGAGTAGTTTCCAGGCATTTAGTGTTTGTTCCAGACGCTTTCTAGTTTCCTGACTTGTGTTTTAAGTTTTTTCACCTCAAATCTCTTGCCAACTATAGTTGATATGGTTAAGAAGAGGTAGAAACACAGGTACAAATTAAATGGATGTTAGAAAGTAGATGATTTTAAACCAATTGCCACTACACCAATAGACTTTGAAGTAAACTAGATGAGTGTTTTCCTTTGTTTAAACCTCTGATAGCTACATGTACCTTATAAGAACATAAGAATAGCCATACTGGTTCGGACCAATGGTCCATCTAGCCCAGTATCCTGCTTCCAACAGTGGTCAATCCAGGTAACAAGAATCTGGCAGAATCCCAAATAGTAGGAACATTCTAACCTCAAAGAGTAACAACATTCCAGAATCCCAAAGAATAGCAAGATTCCATGCAGAATCTCAAAGAGTAGCAAGATTGTACCTGGCAGAAACTCAAAGAATAGCATCATGGGATCCCATGTATATTGCAATATAGGTATTATTCATTCAGCTGCAAATTTTCTCTATTTTTATAAAACAGATCATGAACACGGAAACCAGAAAGGGAGAGAATAAGACATCAGCCACAGGATTCATCATTCTGGGATTCTTTAACCAAACTCAACACCGTGTCTTCATTTACACAATAGTTGTACCAGCCTACGTCATCTCTATGCTGGGAAATATTGGCTTCTTAATATTAATGTTCTCTGACCACCATCTCCACAAACCCATGTACTTCTTCCTCAGCAACTTGTCCTTTCTAGATATTTGGAACACCACAGTCACGGTCTCTACGTTGCTACAAAGCCTTTTAAAAGGGAAGACCTTTATTTCATTTCCTTCATGTATGACACAGCTTTACCTGTTCATAACTGCTTTAAGTACAGAATTCTGGCTTCTCACAGTCATGGCCTATGATCGTTTTGCAGCAATATGTAAACCTCTACATTACCCACTCCTCATGAACAAAAAGAATTGTGTTTTACTTGCAGCTTCTTCCTGGATAATCAGCATTGTTGATACGATTGCTGCAGTAGATGTTATATCCCATTACTCTTTCTGTGGCTCCAATGAGATTAACCATTTTTTCTGTGACCCTAATGCACTGCTAAAACTCTCCTGCAGTGATACTCAGAACTTTGAAATACTAGCACTTTCTGAAGGGGTTTTTTTGGCCATTGCCCCGTTTCTATTAACCCTGTTATCCTACGTATTTATCATTGTAGCCATCCTGAACATCTGTTCTTCTGAAGGGAAAAACAAAGCCTTCTCTACCTGCTCCTCCCACTTAACCATTGTTCTTATTTTCTATGGCACTGTAACAGTCGTCTACATGAGCCCAAGCTCAATGTTTTCACCTGAAGAAGAAAAAATGTTTGCCCTTCTGTACACGGTGTTCATTCCCATGCTAAACCCCTTAATTTATAGCATGAGAAATAAAGAAGTAAAAAATGCCCTGAGAAATCTCATCTTTAGAAAATAACATTAAAGGAAAGAAGATATTATCACTGTCGTCTGAAAATTCAACAGCAATTAAGTATTTTTTCTTTTCATGGCTATTCCTGTTACTCAGTAAAAACAGTTACAAAGTTTATAAAATTCTAGGTTTTCTTTGTATCATTTCTTGTTTCTCTGTCTGTTAGTTTGTTTGGTGGTTGTTTTTGTTATTTTAATCATTGAGCAAGATGAGGGCAGATCAATACTAGGGATGGACAGCCAGAACATTTTCAGGTCATTCATTTGTTTTTAGGTCCAGAATGTGAGTGTGAAGTCTTCTTAAAGAGTGCATACTATGTACGAGTATACACTCATTCCTGGTAGCACGTGCATGAGTGAATCATCATGTCAGTGCAAATCATCTTGCAGGTGTGCGCCATTGGGAAAGAGCTTACATGCTTTGGAGGGAATTCAATAAACGGTTCTGAAAATTGGCGCCAAAAAGTTCAGCGTTAAGTGCTATAGTGTAATAGACACACACTTTATATAGAATAGTGTTTAACATGGATCCTGCTCCAAGATCTGGGTGTCAGACTTACACCTGCTGAAATCTGGTGTAACTATCAGCGCCAATGTTAGGCATAGTTAGGCAGTATTCTGTAATTCCGCATGCAACTTTTCAGAATGTCCCCAACATACCCATGGTCATGCCCCCTTTTGAGATACGTACCATGGGAGTTAGACAACATACCTTATAGAATAGTGTACTTCCAGATGTGCATGCAAATTTTATTGTGTGCCAAGGTATATCAAATCAGTCACCTTACTTTCAAATTCTTCCTACTTTCTTACTCATCTATGTTACAACTTTGCCTTACCCTTCACTACCAATTATAATGTTCTATTACGTATTGTGTTGTCATTGCAAGTAGTATACCATATTCTATAACAACCTATTCCCAAGGACTATCGTATCTGGTGAATCAGACCTCCAATGCTGAAGTGTATTTATATATCAAAATGACCTCAATACCTCCACCCCTGGTCTAACACCAATTGGTGAAACAGAACCTTTATGTAAAGGATACCAGGGATTCTGTGGGGTTATTTCTTATCATAGGTCATAATTTTAATTAAAGTTAAAATACTTAATTTATTACTTAATCAAAAAACTTGTTTGTTTGCATTGGCTGACCTGAATCAGCACATACTCTTACATCTTACATAAAAGTATCTTAATCACAATGTTTACACGGAGTCTCATTATCTCTATACCTTCAATTTTTGTTATTCCTATCTATCCACCTTTTCCTTCTGTCTCATGAAAGGTTACACTTAACTGAATTGTGTTTAATCTTCTCCAGCCGGCTGGTGCCTATTCATGAGTCCTTGAAGTTTGTGGTAGTGCTTTCTCCGGTATGCAGATCCTTCGTCGCTCCGTTCTTATTTATCTTTCATTGTGTCTTTCATCTTAATTTTCCAACTCTGTTGACAAGAACGTCTTGTTTCGCGATAATAATCGCTGCTTCAGGAACTTCTTTACTTGTATTTTTTACTTTCAATTCTGATGTTACCGTGCACAAAATGGCCGCGGTTTTTTATATGACGCCCATTGAGTCCTCCTCCAATCCCTTTGTTTCATTCATTTAAAGGGGCCGCTAGTAGAATTCCTTCCATTCTACATTCTTATTTAGTCCTCTGGGCATATGACAGTATGCATCCTAAACATCTGATAGGGAGTTTACCTTTTTCGCAATTCATACGATATAGAAGAATATGTGATTCCACTCAGAAATATGTGGAAAAATCAGAGATTTTGAAGAGTAAATTTCAAGAAAGAGGTTACCCCAACAAAGAAATAAAACGGGCTCAAAAAAGAGCAAGGTTTAATGACAGAGAATGGTTATTACAACCTAGAGAAAAGACAGAGGAGCCACAAATTAATTGTATATTTCAATATACAAAGAATCAGATAAGATAACAAAAATATTAAAAAAACATTGGGGCATACTGCAAACACAGAATGAATTTAAAGACAAAAGATTGATGGTTTCATACAAGAGGAACACGAATCTGCAAGACACTCTTTGTAGATCAGACGTATGGACAAAAGGACAGACAATTACAGGCATCCAAAAGAAATGTGATAGATGTAGTATTTGTCCAAATATTTTAGAAGGATCCATTCTAGAATGGGAACATGGACAACAAATGATCACAGTGAGAGGCCAAGCGACTTGTGAGACAGAGAATGTAGTATACGCAAGTAGATGTCCATGCAGTAAGATCTATATAGGACATACTTCAAGAAAATTCAAAACACGCATAATAGAACATAAACATGGAATAGTGCATAAGAAATTAGAAGCACCTATGGCACAGCACTGTGCAGAGAAGGGTCATTCTTTTGAGCAAATGCAATTTATTGTGTTGGAAGTGATCAGTAAGGGTAAGAGAGGGGGGGATATTAAACAACAACTTTGGCAGCGGGAACAACGGCTGATTTATCAGTTTAAAACAACTATGCCCAGAGGACTAAATAAGAATGTAGAATGGAAGGCATTCTACTAGCGGCCCCTTTAAATGAATGAAACAAAGGGATTGGAGAAGGACTCAATGGGCGTCATATAAAAAACCGCGGCCATTTTGTGCACGGTAACATCAGAATTGAAAGTAAAAAATACAAGTAAAGAAGTTCCTGAAGCAGCGATTATTATCGCGAAACAAGACGTTCTTGTCAACAGAGTTGGAAAATTAAGATGAAAGACACAATGAAAGATAAATAAGAACGGAGCGACGAAGGATCTGCATACCGGAGAAAGCACTACCACAAACTTCAAGGACTCATGAATAGGCACCAGCCGGCTGGAGAAGATTAAACACAATTCAGTTAAGTGTAACCTTTCATGAGACAGAAGGAAAAGGTGGATAGATAGGAATAACAAAAATTGAAGGTATAGAGATAATGAGACTCCGTGTAAACATTGTGATTAAGATACTTTTATGTAAGATGTAAGAGTATGTGCTGATTCAGGTCAGCCAATGCAAACAAACAAGTTTTTTGATTAAGTAATAAATTAAGTATTTTAACTTTAATTAAAATTATGACCTATGATAAGAAATAACCCCACAGAATCCCTGGTATCCTTTACATAAAGGTTCTGTTTCACCAATTGGTGTTAGACCAGGGGTGGAGGTATTGAGGTCATTTTGATATATAAATACACTTCAGCATTGGAGGTCTGATTCACCAGATACGATAGTCCTTGGGAATAGGTTGTTATAGAATATAGTAAACCAAGGTACCCAATTATAGGAAAAATAGAGAAGTAGTATACCATGCCATACTTTGTATTGTTACTTGAATATTTTTACTGCTGTAATTGCCTATTGCTCATGTTTTATCTATTCTTACTGTACACCGCCTTGAGTGAATTCCTTCAAAAAGGCGGTAAATAAATCCTAATAAATAAATAAATTGGTTGCTAGCACTCAGTTATTGAAGGTTCAGCGTTCATTATCCAATTTAGTTCTATGTGCATCTTGGAATCGCACCCAAACTATGGTGTACTAAGTTGGGCACCATATGTAGAATCCAGGAATTTGCACATTGTTTACACTTCTTAATAAAAATGTGCCCTCATTACATGCCATGCCCTATTATTAGGAAACAACATTTCATCGCAAATGATAGCCATCCCTACCATTTGATTTATTTATTTTGATATTTATACCCCACATTATCCTAAACATACTTGAGTTCAATATGGCTTACCATATGACCAATTCTGTCCCCGCCCGGGATTTTCTTTTTTCGGGCGGTGGTAAAAGAAGGGCCTCGGTCCACAGCAAACCCATGTGTTGATACTACCACAGGGCTCCTTCTACCCCTACTTGGTAAAATGGTGCTTTATATGCTAAAATTAACCAGGCAGCAGTGTGAATATCGTTCAGTGTCCGGTTAGCCTCCAGGTGATTGCTGATACTTACTCAATGCGGGGATCTGCCAAGCTCCAGAACTGAATTTCCAGGGACATTTCAGCCCGTGGCTGTGAGAAGCTCAGAAGCCACTTACCACTTTGAGCCGAATATTGGGCGGACCATGTATTACCCATGGAAATGCTTTTAAAATGTTCTCTCCATCTATAAAAATGCTCTCTTCATAAAGCCTGATCTAAATGAAGAAATGAGCTTTTATAAAAGTATCCCCGGGATTCTATATATGGTACATTGAGGCACATGTATGGATTTGTGTGTGCTTCTAATCTACACATACCCTTCAATTGTTTAACGTACCAGTTAATCATGATAATTGGCCAGTAATGACAAATTATCAAAACTAATTGGCCATAATTGTCATTTACGCGTGTGCTTTACTAAGCGTATTCTGTAAAGCGGCACATGCAAATTCTAATATGTGCAGCCAAATAGGGAGCATAGTCATGGGAGGACTGTGGTTGTGCTGGGCCTATCAATCACATCTACGTGTGCGGTGACAGAATTTGGGCCAGTGTGCATAGATTAAAAAGCACGTATTTACACCAGCTTTTCACTTGCATAAATGGATGCACCTAAATTTAAGTGTGTCCACTCGGCTCTAGCGTATTCTATATACCTCATCTGAATTTAGGCACGTGTTAGAGAATACTCCTTGGCGTCTCTATCAGGCACGCCTTGATTCTAGGCACCATAGGCGGTCGGTAGTCCAACTGTTTGGGGAGGCTAAATGGGGTGGGGCCAGGGGCGGAGCTTACATTGTCTGACAACACACAGAAAAAAAAGTAAAAATAAAATAGTCACAATTAATACCTTTTATTAAATTTAGATATTAGATATGTATCATATTTCAAAGAATAAAGTGGTTGCTCAAAGCATATACTAACCACAATCATTCAACTGCAAAACATCAAGATCAGGTATACATATAAAGTAGCACACATGAGTTTATCTTGTTGGGCAGACTGGATGAATCGTACAAAGTGTATAAAACTAACGTTCTGATTTTGCAGTGGTCATATTAATCCAGAAACAAGCTGTATTTAGAACAAAATTAATTTGTATGTCACCCTTAGAACTTTAATTTTAGTGGATCCTGCTGTGAAATTGTAAGATCCAGATGTACTGAGCCCAGTATGGATATGAAATCACTGAAACACAAGACAATACATTCATTATTTGATTATTAATGAATTGTATCACAATTAGTTAATGTTCCCATATCTTTGATAGGTACGAAGTAAAATGATTCCATTGTCTTCCGCCAGGGTCGCTTTACTCATACTACCCCTGTCCTCAAGTCGCTTCACTGGCCCCCTATCTGTTTTCGCATCCTGTTCAAACTTCTTCTACTAACCTATAAATGTACTCACTCTGCTGCTCCCCAGTATCTCTCCAAACTCATCCTTCCCTACACCCCTTCCCGTGCGCTCCGCTCCATGGATAAATCCTTCTTATCTGTTCCCTTCTCCACTACTGCCAACTCTAGACTTCGTGCCTTCTGTCTCGCTGCACCCTATGCCTGGAATAAACTTCCTGAGCCACTACGTCTTGCCCCATCCTTGGCCACCTTTAAATCTAGACTGAAAGCCCACCTCTTTAACATTGCTTTTGACTCGTAACCACTTGTATCCACTCGCCTCCACCTACCCTCCTCTCCTCTTTCTTCTACACATTAATTGATTTGTTTGCTTTATTTTTTGTCTACTAGATTGTAAGCTCTTTGAGCAGGGACTGTCTTTCTTCTATGTTTGTGCAGCGCTGCGTACGCCTTGTAACGCTATAGAAATGCTAAATAGTAGTAGTAGTAGCAAAAATGTATGGGATAAAAATAGGTTTTATAGTATTCAAACCCACTTTACATCTGGTCTCTCGCAGACTCAAAATTCTTTTTCTGTGCCAGTTTTATACTGAATTTTATGCACATCTACCTTTTTTCTGTTGATGAATGATGCTCTGTTATGGACATTTCATTCCACTGACAGCCCTCCTCTCTCCGTTCCCGTGCCCCTGCCCCCCCCTCCCCCGGCGCGTGTTTAACTGTTTTACTTACTGGCAGCAAGTGGTGATGGCAGTGATGAAGAAGAAAGCACTGCGGGCTCCTCCAGCTTCTCCCTTCTCTTCCCTCACACAGTGTCCCGCCCTCGCGGAAACGGGAAATACGTCATCGCAGAAGGCGAGGCACGTGTGAGGGAAGGGAGAAGCTGGAGGAGCCCGCAGTGTTTTCTTCTTCATCACTGCCGTCGCCACTCGCTGCCAGTAAGTAAAGCAGTTAAACACGCGCCGGGGGGGGGGGGGGAATGGAGAGAGGAGGGCTGTCATCAGGAACCTCAGCTGAGGGTGGGAAGGATCGGAGGAGACTTCCGAGAGCTGCTTGGCTGCAGTGCCAGGCAGCCCAGCGTTTGGGGGGCAGGCGGGGTAGCAGCAAGGGGAAGGTTGGGCTAGGGAGGCTTAGCCTGCCCAAGTCTCTTATACAGGGCGCCTATGCTAGGCACCATGTAAAAAATCTAGCCCTATGTACCCAGGCCTTCTCCCTCCCTTTCTGCTCTGTTCTTCTGCTTTCAATTCTGTCTGCTATGTTTTTAGGCCTGTTTGGTTTCTAAGGGTAGGATTCCTCTTTCCTGTCATATGATTTATTTATTGCATTTGTATCCCATATTTTCCCACCTATTTGCAGGCTCAATGTGGCTTACAATGTTCCGTCATGGTATTCGCCATTCCAGATTAAAAGATACAATTGGTATTACATAAAGAACATGGATAACATAATAGAATTAAGCAATCAGGTTTATAAAGAAAACATTCAGAATATCAGGTAAGTATTATCTAGCTCCTTTCCCCTCTTTGCCGATTTTAGATTGCAAACTGCTTTGATCTGCAAGCTAGCAAAAGTGGTATAGAAAATGTAAATAAATAAATAAATAAACATACCCGATCTACATGGAGGAGGTCTAGACATATATTTTATAAATTTTTCGGTACACACCCATTTACACCTTTTTTTCCCCGACCAGGCATAAATTTATGCTACAACATTTTGTGCCGTGGGCAATGATTCTAGGCTACCATTATCTAAAAGACCACAGGCACTTCTGTTGACTTTATAAACTAGACTTAAACAGTTCTCTTTTGTTATTTCTTCTTATAAAATCAAGCTCATACCATCTTCAACTTTTTTTTTACCTGATCAAATGCAAAGGGTCATCAAAACCTCATTAGCAAGAAAAACAAATTAGACAAACTTTTAAGCAAACAATGAAAATATTCATTGAATTCTTCATTCCCAAACCATCATGTCCCAGAAGCTTTGACTATATTTATAATCTAGTTTATTCCAAATCCAGACATTATTAATGAAGAAGCAACTGTGTGCCATAACTGAACATCGCAAGTCAGTTCACACTTTTTCTTTGCTTATTTTCTGTTCTTAAAGCCATGCACTTGGATTTTATTTAGTTCCACAGCTCAAGCTAAGATGAAATTCACTACCGTGCTTGTCTCATTGATGATGAATGGAACATGCAGTAGATGGACAACGGAGGAGTAGCCTAATGGTTAGTACAATAGGCTTTGAGTCTAACAACCTGGATTCAATTCCCCCTGTAGCTCCTTGTAATCTTGGACAATTTCCTTAACCCTCCATTACCCTGGTTACAAAAGCTCAGATTTTAAGCTCTCTGGGGGCAGAGAAAGTACCTGTATAGAACTCGTACAACACTGTGTAAATCTAGTAGCACTATAGAAATGGTTATTAGTAGTAGTAGTTTTTCACCCAATCTGTTCCTACTCAGCTTCAATATACTTTGATTTTTTCTTTTTTTATCAAAGACCTCAGCATGGGCAGAAGCGACCTGTTTGTTTTCAGTGTCACTTAAACATGCGCCATATCGTCACCGGTCTTTCTATTTATTTATTTTTTCTTTTTTTTTTATTTGCGTAAGTTTCATACGCTTTTTTCTTTTCTTCTATCTTATACTTTAAATTGCAACCTTCAAGTTAATATTTTACAGAGATGTATTAACTTGTCCATGATGTTTTTGGCTATAGGAGGGTTTTTTCATCTGACATAGCACATGTTTCGCCGTCGTGCAGCTTTCTCATGGATAACCCCCTCTTAGATTGCTCTTACTGACTCGCCGACTGTTCTAACTTTACTCCGATCCAAAATAAGAACAGTCGGCAAGTCACAAAGATCTGAAATTATAAACATGCTTTATCTCAGACCAGTATTGGGTGGATTATAATCATTACAGGATTGTGCTCAGTATGAAATGCAACGGTTTATATTTCTTGACCAAATCCATGATTCTGATTTCAAAATTATTCTTTAACCATAACATAAAATACATTTCCCCTATCTAAGAGTACTTTGTTCTTTGTCAGAAAGCAAAATGAAGATCGAAATAAGCGATTGAAATTCTGGAACCGTTTGGTAAAGCAGATTTAAAATGTAGTCATCTAGAACATGGTTTTTCAAATGTGATTCTCTCTGCCCATCTTCATGTCAGAAGAATCATCCCTTCAAGCTATTGTCTACTTAACTGAGTCATTTCAACATGTGTTAAGTTAACATCAAAATCTGACATGTTGAATATTTGACAAGATCTATCTCAGGTTTTTCTAACTCTGCAGGCATTAAAATCTAGAAATTTTCTTTTTATTTCAGAAATAAGACCACCTGATCATAACTTTCTACAGCAACGATACAGGAATCAGTCTAAAGAGAACTTCCAGCTCATGAGTAAGTACTGTTAATGTTGTGAAATGAACTGAAAATAGGAATTTCAGCTGATGATTTTGAGTGAGATTTCCTGTGCAAAGTTTCTTATTTTTTTATTTATGCAATTAAAAGTAATAAATCAAGCAATTGTACTTATATATAAAATAGAAGTCCAGATATTTACACATATACCTAAAAAGAAAATAGAAGAGCTGAATTATTATCTAGTCCACAATATAGGGTTAATTTTTCTTGACTGATTTACAGACCATTTGAGTTAGCATGTAGGCATAGAACTGGAAGTTGAGAACCAAGGAACCCCGAATTTAAATCCTACTATGCTCCTTGTGATCTGGGGCAAGTCACTTAGGAGGGAAGTTATCAACATGGGCTACAGTTATGATGTGTAATGTTACTCTTAAGTAGGAATCATTGCCCATGTTGATAACTTCAACATTTTGGGTTTTTTTGCCTTGGGTTTCATCTTAGATGGCAAGCCTGCTTATTTTCAAAGGAGATGGCCGGCCTTCTCTTAAACCCAGTCACATCAGTATAATCGAAATCCAATTTTGGCCTGCTTCAACTGCTTTCCATTGCAGGGCCGGCCAAAGTTAAAGGGGGTATGTCGGCAGGGTACAGAAGGCGGTGTGGGGACGTGGTTAAGAGATGGCCGGCTTCGGCCGATAATGGAAAAAAGAAGGCTGGCTCTGATGAGCACTTGGCCGGCTTTACTTGGTCCGTTTATTTTTAGGACCAAGCCTGAAAAAAGTGCCCCAACTGACCAGATGACCACCGGAGGGAATCGTGGATCACCTCCCCTTACTCCCCCAGTGGTCAACAAAGCCCTTACCCCAAAAAATATTTTAAACATTTTTGTGCCAGCCTATATGCCAGCCTCAAATGTCATACCCAGCTCCCTGACAGCACTATGTAGGTCCCTGGAGCTGTTTTTAGTGGGTGCAGTGTACTTCAGGCAGGCAGACCCATGCCCATCCCCCCTACCTTTTCCACCTGTGGTGGTAAATGGGAGCCCTCCAAAACCCACCACAAACTCACTGTACCAACAACTAGGCGCCCCCTTTCGCCCATAAGGGCTATGGTAGTGGTGCACAATTGTGGGGAGTGGGTTTGGGGAGGGGGTTGAGGGGTTCAGCACACAAGGTAAAGGAGCTATGCACCTGAGACTTTTTTATGAAGTCCAGTGCAGTGCCTCTTAGGGTGCCCGGTTGGTGTCCTGACATGTCAGGGGGACCAGTGCACTACGAATGCTGGTTCCTCCCATGACCAAAGGGCTTGGATATGGTCGTTTTTGAGATGGCCATCCTCGGTTTCTATTATCGGCGAAAACCGAGGCCAGCCATCTCTAAGGTCGGCGATCTCAACATTTAGGTTGACCTAAATGTTGAGATTTGGGCGGCCCCGACCATATTATCTAAACGAAAGATGGATGCCCATCTTGTTTCGATAATATGGGATGCCCCGCCCCTTCGCCGAGACGTCCTTAGAGATGGGCGCCCAGTTCGATTATGCCCTCTATATGATTTATTTAAAAATTTTTCCTACATAAATGGTGCTTTATTCCGCTTTTTAAACTTTTTTTTCTTTCAAAAAGAGGGTACCATTGCCTGCCACACTTAGGTGCGTCCACTCTCATCTGTCACTGACATAAGCGGGCATGCATAAATTTAGGCATACCAATGCTGACTTCTGCTATCATTCCATAACAGACTCTTGATGCCAAGGTTTCATTATAGAATTGGCAATGAGCATGCGGCGTTAACCTGCTCACATTTTGGTGCCCAGTTACACAACTGCCCTCAGTGTCGTTTTTGCCTAAAATGACAGGAAAGAAATCAAAATAATGCAGAATCTTTCCCTATAGGGTACACACGTGTGCTCTGTATACATATGTAAATAATGCATGCATGTGCACACTTTTGGAATACCTTCCAAAATAGCACACACTCTTTCCAAGCAGTATGCACGCTTCAGGAATACCATCCACACTCTTTCAGAGGAGTTTGCAGTCTTTCTAAAAGAGAGGGTACTGTTAGCAGTATTGTTACCAAAACAAATTTTAACAAAATCAATCTAAAAAGTCCAGTTATTTGTATGGAAACTGAACAAAATGAACATTTTTGGGTTGCACACCTCCACCATTCAGAAGACCAGAGTTCTCCTTTCCTTTCCCTGTTTCACATTTCCATGCCACATTAACTAAACAAGCACAGTTTTAAATCTTAGAAACTAAGGGCTCTGTTTATTAAGGTGTGCTAATATTTTTAGCATGCACTAACATTAGAGACACCCATATATTCCTATGGGTGTCTCTAGCACTGGCACATGCTAATTTTTAGCGTAACACCTTGGCTTGGTAAACAGGGCCCTCGGTTCAAAACTGTGTGTCTTCATTTTCTCCACACTTTCACCTCAAATCTCTTGCCTACTATAGTTGATATGGGTAAGAAGAGGTAGAAACACATGTGAAAATTAAATGGATGTTAGAAAGTAGATGATTTTAAACCAATTGCACTGCACCAATAGACTTTGAAGTAAACTAGATGAGTGTTTTCCTTTGTTTAAACCTCTGATAGCTACATGTACCTTATAAGAACATAAGAATAGCCATACTGGTTCAGACCAATGGTCCATCTAGCCCAGTATCCTGCTTCCAACAGTGGTCCATTCAGGTAACAAGAATCTGGCAGAATTCCAAATAGTAGGAAGATTCCATAACCTCAAAGAGTAACAAGATTCCAGAATCCCAAAGAATAGCAAGATTCCATGCAGAATCTCAAAGAGTAGCAAGATTGTACCTGGCAGAAACTCAAAGAATAGCATCATGGGATCCCATGTATATCCCATGTGTATTGCATGTATATTGCAATATAGGTATTTTTCATTCAGCTGCAAATTTTCTCTTTTTTTTTAAAACAGATCATGAACACGGAAACCAGAAAGGGAGACAATAAGACATCAGCCACAGGATTCATCATTCTGGGATTCTTTAACCAAACTCAACACCGTGTCTTCATTTACACAATAGTTGTACCAGCCTATGTCATCTCTATGCTGGGAAATATTGGCTTCTTAATATTAATGGTCTCTGATTATCATCTCCACAAACCCATGTACTTCTTCCTCAGCAACTTGTCCTTTCTAGATATTTGGAACACCACAGTCACGGTCTCTACGTTGCTACAAAGCCTTTTAAAGGGGAAGATCTTTATTTCATTTCCTTCATGTATGACACAGCTTTACCTATTCATAATTGCTTTAAGTACAGAATTCTGGCTTCTCACAGTCATGGCCTATGATCGTTTTGCAGCAATATGTAAACCTCTACATTACCCTCTCCTCATGAACAAAAAGAGTTGTGTTTTACTTGCAGCTTCTTCCTGGATAACCAGCATTGTTGGTACGATTGCTTTAATAGATGTTATATCCCATTACTCTTTCTGTGGCTCCAATGAGATTAACCATTTCTTCTGTGACCCCAATGCACTGCTAAAACTCTCCTGCAGTGATACTCAGAACTTTGAAATACTAGTACTTTCTGAAGGGGTTTTTATGGCCATTGCCCCGTTTCTATTAACCCTGTTATCCTACGTATTTATCATTGTAGCCATCCTGAACATCTGTTCTTCTGAAGGGAAAAACAAAGCCTTCTCTACCTGCTCCTCCCACTTAACCATTGTTTTTATTTTCTATGGCACTGTAACAGTCGTCTACATGAGCCCAAGCTCAATGTTTTCACCTGAAGAAGAAAAAATGTTTGCCCTTCTGTACACGGTGTTCATTCCCATGCTAAACCCCTTAATTTATAGCATGAGAAATAAAGAAGTAAAAAATGCCCTGAGAAATCTCATCTTTAGAAAATAACATTAAAGGAAAGAAGATATCACTGCCATCTGAAAATTCAACAGTAATTAAGTATTTTTCTTTTCTTGGTTATTCCTGTTACTCAGTAAAAACAGTTATAAAGTTCATAAAATTCTAGGTTTTCTTTGTATCATTTCCTGTTTTTCTTTTAATCATTGAGCAAGAAGGGGGCAGATAGATAGTAGGGATGGACAGCCAGAACATTTTCAGGTCATTCTTTTGTTTTTAGGTCCAGAATGTGAGTGTGAAGTCTTCTTAAAGAGTGCATACTATGTACGAGTGTGCACTCATTCCTGGTAGCACGTGCATGAGTTAATCATCATGTCAGTGCAAATCATCTTGCAGGTGTGCACCATTGGGAAAGAGCTTACACGCTTTGAAGGGAATTCAATAAACGGTTCTGAAAATTGGTGCCAAAAAGTTCAGCGCTAAGCGCTATAGTATAATAGACATACACTATATATAGATTAGCGTTTAATATGGATCCTGCTCCACGTTTTGGGTGTCAGACTTACGCCTGCTGAAATCTGTTGTAACTATCAGTGCCAATGCTAGGCATGGTTAGGCAATATTCTGTAATTCTGCATGCAACGTTTCAGAATGTCCCCAACATACCCATGGTCATGCCCCCTTTTGAGATACGCACCATGGGAGTTAGACACCATACCTTATAGAACAGTGTACTTCCAGATGTCCATGGAAATCTTATTCTGTGCCAAGGAATATCAAATCAGTCACCTTACTTTCAAATTCTTCCTACTTTCTTACTCATCTATATGTTACAACGTTGCCTTACCCTTCACTACCAATTATAATTTTCTATTACATATTGAGGGGCATTTTTGATCGGGGACACCCATCTCTAAGGGCGCCCATCTCTGAGAACGGTGCCGTGAAGGGGCGGGGCCAACCGTATTATCGAACGAGATAGGCATCCATCTTTTGTTTTGAAAATACGGTTGGGGGCGCTCAAATCTCGACCTAAGTGCTGAGATCTCCGGATTTAGAGATGAGCAACCTCGGTTTTCCCCCATAATAGAAACCGATGGCTCCCATCTGAAAAATGAATAAATCCAAGGCATTTGGACATGGGAGGAACCAGGATTCGTACTGCACTGGTCCCCTCACATGCCAGGGCACCCTAGGGGGCACTACAGTGGACTTTGCAAATTGATCCCAGGTGCATAGCTCCCTTACCTTGGGTGCTGAGCCCCCCAAACCCCACTCCCCACAACTATACACCACTACCATAGCGCTAAGGGGTGAAAGGGGACACCTACATGTGGGTACAGTGGGTTTGTGGTGGGTTTTGAAGGGCTCCCATTTTCTACCACAAGTGTAACAGGTATGGGGGGATGGGCCTGGGTCCGCCTGCCTGAAGTCCACTAAACCCACTAAAACTGCTCCAGGGACCTGTATACTGCTGTCATGGACCTGAGTATGGCATTTGATGCTGGCATAGAGGCTGGCAAAAACAGTTTTGAAAGTTGTTTTTTATTAGGGTGGGAGGGGGTTAGTGACCACTGGGGGAGTCAGGGGAGGTGATCCTCGATTCCCTCCGGTGGTCATCTGGTCAGTTCGGGCACTTTTTTGGGACTTGGACCTGAAAAAAAAGGGACCACATAAAGTGGACGCCCTTCTTTTTTCCATTATTGGGTGAGGGCACCCATAAGTACATAAGTACATAAGTAGTGCCATACTGGGAAAGACCAAAGGTCCATCTAGCCCAGCATCCTGTCACCGACAGTGGCCAATCCAGGTCAAGGGCACCTGGCACGCTCCCCAAACGTAAAAACATTCCAGACAAGTTATACCTAAAAATGCGGAATTTTTCCAAGTCCATTTAATAGCGGTCTATGGACTTGTCCTTTAGGAATCTATCTAACCCCTTTTTAAACTCCGTCAAGCTAACCGCCCGAACCACGTTCTCCGGCAACGAATTCCAGAGTCTAATTACACGTTGGGTGAAGAAAAATTTTCTCCGATTCGTTTTAAATTTACCACACTGTAGCTTCAACTCATGCCCTCTAGTCCTAGTATTTTTGGATAGCGTGAACAGTCGCTTCACATCCACCCGATCCATTCCACTCATTATTTTATACACTTCTATCATATCTCCCCTCAGCCGTCTCTTCTCCAAGCTGAAAAGCCCTAGCCTTCTCAGCCTCTCTTCGTAGGAAAGTCGTCCCATCCCCACTATCATTTTCGTCGCCCTTCGCTGTACCTTTTCCAATTCTACTATATCTTTTTTGAGATACGGAGACCAGTACTGAACACAATACTCCAGGTGCGGTCGTACCATGGAGCGATACAACGGCATTATAACATCCGCACACCTGGACTCCATACCCTTCCTAATAACACCCAACATTCTATTCGCTTTCCTAGCCGCAGCAGCACACTGAGCAGAAGGTTTCAGCGTATCATTGACGACGACACCCAGATCCCTTTCTTGATCCGTAACTCCTAACGCGGAACCTTGTAAGACGTAGCTATAATTCGGGTTCCTCTTACCCACATGCATCACTTTGCACTTGTCAACATTGAACTTCATCTGCCACTTGCACGCCCATTCTCCCAGTCTCGCAAGGTCCTCCTGTAATCGTTCACATTCCTCCTGCGACTTGACGACCCTGAATAATTTTGTGTCATCGGCGAATTTAATTACCTCACTAGTTATTCCCATCTCTAGGTCATTTATAAATACATTAAAAAGCAACGGACCCAGCACAGACCCCTGCGGGACCCCACTAACTACCCTCCTCCACTGAGAATACTGGCCACGCAATCCTACTCTCTGTTTCCTATCTTTCAACCAGTTCTTAATCCATAATAATACCCTACCTCCGATTCCATGACTCTGCAATTTCTTCAGGAGTCTTAACCACGCCCGAGCATGCCTCTGTCCCACCTTCGCTACCCTTCCGACACGCCCCTGGGAACTTTGTCCGTCCTGGTGACGGAAAGCAGTTGGGGATGCTTTGGATTATGCTGATTGGTGTCGAAAGATGGGCGCCTTTCTCTTTCAAAAATGAGCTGGATAGTGTTGTCATTGCAAGTAGTATACCATGCCATACTTTGTATTGTTACTTGAATATTTTTACTGCTCTAATTGCCTCTTGCTCATGTTTGATCTATTCTTACTGTACACCGCCTTGAGTGAATTCCTTCAAAAAGGCGGTAAATAAATAAATTGGTTGCTAGCACTCAGTTATTGAAGGTTCAGAGTTCATTATCCAATTTATTTTTGTGTTCATCTTGGAATCGCACCCAAATTTTGGTGTACAAAGTTGGCCACCATATATAGAATCCAGGAATTGGCACTTTGTTTACACTTCTTAATAAAAATGTGCCCTCATTAAATGTCGTGCCCTATTATTAGGAAACAACATTTCATCGCAAATGATAGCCATCCCTACCATTTTATTTATTTATTTTGATATTTATACCCCACATTATCCTAAACATACTTGAGTTCAATATGGTTTACCATATGACCATTTCTGTCCCCACCCGGGATTTCCTTTTTCCGGGCGGTGGTAAAAGAAGGGCCTTGGTCGCCAGCAAACCCATGTGCCGATACGACCTCAGGGCTCCTTTTACCCCTACTTGGTAAAATGGGCGCTTTATTTGCTAAAATTAACCAGTGTGAATATCGGCCAGTGTCCGGTTAGCCTCTAGGCGATTGCTGATAGTTACTCAATGTGGGGATCTGCCAAGCTCCAGAACTGAATATCCAGGGACATTTCAGCCCATGGCTGTGAGAAGCTCAGAAGCCACTTACCACTTTGAGCTGAATATTGGGCGGACCATGTATTACCATGGAAATGCTTTAAAAAAGTTCATCTATAAAAATGCTCTCTTCATAAAGCCTGATCTACATGAAGAAATGAGCTTTTATAAAAGTATCCCCGGGATTCTATATACGGTACATGAAGGCACATGTATGGATTTATGTGTGCTTCTAATCTACACACACCCTTCAATTGTTTAACATGCCAGTTAATCATGATAATTGGCCAGTCATGACAAATTATCAAAACTAATTGGCCATAATTGTCATTTACGCGTGTGCTTTACTAAGGTGGGCACCTTCGGTTTCCATTATCACTGAAAAACGATACCACCCAGCTCAAATCCGCACAAACCCGATGCATTTCCCCGGCACAAACCGTATTATCGAAAAAAAGATGGGCGCCCATTTTTTTCGAAAATACGGTATGTCCCGTCTCTTCACGTACACATTTTTGGACATAGACGCCCATGGAGATGGGCGTTCACGTTTGATTATGGTCAATCTATTAAACCTTCCGACCAGAAACATGTCAACATCTTCACGATCATACCTTAACCTGCACCTTCCCAATGGCAAAGGACTAAAGTACAAAACCTACCATGCATCTAACTTCCCCTACCTGGGATCCCAACTCTGGAATGCTCTACCCAGATACATTCAGTCAATTAGTGAATATCTTCCCTTTAGGAAACTATTGAAAACCCATCTATTCAAACAGGTTTACCCAAATGACTTGACCTACCGTAAGCAAACATAAGTAACCCATCTATTTACCAATTCAACTAATCAATAATAACTCAAAAATATCTCCAACCAACCTTCTTACCCTCCATGCTCTTCCAACCTCTCCTTTATCGCTCCACCTCCTTGCCTATCCCTATCCTTTCTCTCACACCTCTTCTATCTCATTTACTCCTTGTTCATTTGTCCTATCACACACCTCCTTTGTTGATTCTGATACTACAGATTGTATTCTCTTGTTACTATGTAAGCCGCATTGAGCCTGCGATGAGCGGGAAAGCGCGGGGTACAAATGCAATAAATAAATAATATTCCACTCAATACTTTCATTCCAGCCTTTAGGGCTAATGGTCTGTAGTGTGAAAATCCACCGTTGTTCCCAACGGGTCAAAAATGTGGCCCGATCGGTCACCGTGGGGGATTCTGGAACATGGTCTATGATGAACCACCGTAGATCTGTAAACTTATGTTTAAGTTGTAAACAGTGAGCTACTAGAGGGGCAGTAACAGTTTGCGTTGTAAATCGACTTTTATGTTCTGTTAATCGAATTTTCATTCGTCTAATAGTGCATCCTACATAGTATAAATTACAGGGACACACTATTATATACACCACAAAAGATGACAAACAAGTTGTATTGTATCTTAATTTGTAAGTCTTCTGTGTAAGCACATAGGTCTATTCTTTTAAGGTTATAGTCTGAGCACAGAACTGACATTCTCCACAAGATTGGTGTACTGCTTCTTGTTCAGAAAATTGACTAACATGAGTCACAGTGGTATGTACCAAATTATCCCTCAAGTTGCGTCCACGAGAATATGCAATACAAAGTGGCTGCGTGAAAATTAGATGAAAAGTAAGAACCTGCCACTTGAGGGGCTAAAGTTGAAAATCCCAACACACAGACCAATTTATTCATTTGTTCTTTTGGTTTGTCCAAGAGTAATAATGGTCGTGGGCATGCCATGCTCTCTTATAAGCCTGCCGAATGTAGGGTATGGAATACCCCCCGTTCTTTAAGTTTGGCCGACAGCTGGACAGACTGTTGTTTAAATGCACTGTCTGTAGAGTATATTCTACGTAAATGTAGAAATTGTCCAATGGGTAAGGACCATTTTAATCTGTGAGGATGATGACTTGTAAATAATAACAAGGTATTACGATCTGTCGATTTTTGGTATACAGAGGTGTGTAATTTACCATCTTTCTTCAAACTTCAGGTGTCTAAAAAAGCAATTTGTCTCACATTTTTTATCATTGTAAATTTTAGGCATGAATCCCTGCCGTTTATCCACCTCAAACATTGAGATAAACAATCCTCCGTGGCTATCCAAATGAAAAAAACAAACATCGTCGATGAAACGGTGCCAATGGACGATATCAGTAAACCACCGGGACTTGATGTGTCTCTTCAAAATGACTTGCATAAAAGGTTCGCCACACTGGGAGCAGCCGCTGTGCCCATTGCCACTCCTTTTATTTGGAGGAACAATTGTGAATCAAACATGAAATAATTGCTTTTTAACACTAATTGTGCCAAAGCTAACAAAAAAGCAGATGGTATCCTTTCTTCTGTAGATCTTGTACTTATTGTATGTTCCACAATGGACAGGGCTGATTCCTGGGGAATGTTTGAACATAACAATTCTATATCCAAGGTGACTAACCATGCTTCTGGAGGCACGTGATTAATCTCTGCCAATTGTCTTAAAAATGGGCAGATTGTTATGGTCTTTATGGATTTTAGGCACAGTGTAAAATGCTGGCGTTCTCACTTGCACTGGTTTCAAAAAGCGAGATTCTGCTTTTGTTAAATAGCCAACACTCAATGCTTCATCCACTATAGTCGCAGTAGAAATCTGTAATGCCTTGCATGGATCCTCGGGTAAAAGTTGATAATATTTAGTGTCCAATATCTGGCGTTGTACTTCTATGATATAGGACTCTTTATCCTGAACCACAATAAAGCCTCCCTTGTCGGTATGACGAATGATAATGCTAGAGTCCTCCGGCAATTCTTTTAATGCCTTACGTTCCAATCGAGAAAAATTAACAAATCGTCTACTATGATTCCTTCTGATTGATTCCCGACCTTCCAAATTTTCTAAATCCGTCAACCAGTGAAGTAATTTCAGGAGAGGGCTGATATGGGCATAATGACTTTGGCGAAATATTAGTTGTGCGGCAGAGTTTTGAACAGATTGAAGAGGAGCGAAATGGCTGAGTGGAAGACCTGAGAGAAGCAAGTTGCAGTAGTCTAAGCGAGAGGTGATGAGAGTCTGAATAAGGGTTCTGATAACATGTTCAGAAAGGAAAAGGTGAATTCTGGTGATGTTATAAAGGAAGAAACGACAGATTTTAGCAATCTGTTGAATATGGGCAGAGAAGGAGAGGGAGGAGTCGAAGATGACCCCAAGGTTGCGAGCAGACGAAACAGGAAGAATGAGCATGTTGTCAACAGAAATAGAGAATGGAGGAAAGGGAGAGGTTGGTTTAGGAGGGAAGATAAGGAGTTCAGTTTTGGACATGTTGAGTTTCAGGTGGCGGTGAAACATCCAGGTAGCAATGTCAGAGAGGCAGGCAGATACCTTGGACTGGATTTCTGCCGAGATTACTGGTGTGGAGAGGTAGATCTGGGAGTCATCAGCGTAAAGGTGATACTGAATCCACCTAGATTTTTGACGAAATATAGACATGTCCCCCGTGTGATCTTTTTGTGTTGAAAAATATAACTTGACTTGCAAGCTACGAATAATACGTGCCAAATCTATACATGTAGAGAAAGCATTGTGTCGTACCGTCAGTATAAATGATAATCCGCGTTCCAGTACTTGTATTTGTGTCGAAGTGAACTGTTTGTTGGAAATGTTTATAACATTTGACGTCGAAGGTGACTGGATCTGGTTACTGGTCCTTGTCCACCTAAAAATGTAGTCGCAACTGTAGGTGTGGTCATACTGTGTTGGACAGGTTGATAAGCGCCCTGAATTGTGTTAGAACTTATATGTGGAATTGAAACTGGAGCTGATGTACCCTGAAAAGATTGCACAAATGATGTTGAAGGAACATGTGCATGTTGATAATGTTGAGGATAATAATAGTATTGTTGCTGGTCGTGATTACCTCTGCGACGGCCACCCCGGCCACGATATCTTCCCCCTCTTCCTCTGCATCGGCCATGCATATACTGGCCGCTATCAGATCTATCATCGGAACTAGAAAAACCTTCTGGAATGATATTTTGTTGAACGTCCTGCGGAGGAATCTGTTTCACGTGAAACCAGTTATAAACAGGACCCATCGCATAATCTTGTTGGTCACGCTGAAATGTTTAAAGTTTGGTTTGACGCAAGGCATGGTAATATTGGTCTAAAGATGATAATTCCAAACTTATTTGTTCTTCTGGTTTAAATGTCATATCAGGTGTTGAAGATAACATTTGTAATTGGGTAATAACCCCATCTATGTTAATATGTAATTCTTTCACCATATCCTGGGTGGTTTCTACAACCAACAACATCAAATCTCTGGAGCAACGATTTAATATAGCTGCCCATCATTCCAAAAATGCTGAATTATCCTGAAATATTTTAGGTTCCTTTTGAATTCGCAATCCTCTAGGGATCATCTGATGTTTAATATATTCAATGAGTTGTTGTTCATGTAGTTCCAGTCTTATCATATTGTGTGTTTATTGAACATAAAGATAAGTGCTGTTTGATATATTTTTGAGAATCTTGCCATTGGTGAAAACTGGTGCTGGCTTATATAAACTATTACATTTAAGGCTGGTTTCCACAAAGAGGCTGGTTTAGAAGGCACTTAGAAAGTGGGGTGAATATACCAGTCGGTTAGCACTTATATGGTGTTTTAAATACACATAAAAGGAGTAACCCGATGAAAGAAGGGCTACACCACTACGCAGCAGTGCAACTGAGTGCCAAGTATAGTGGCAATACCTGAGGGTACTCCAAACAAAACAAAAAATACATATACACATAATATGGCAATATTTTTGAATACATCAGTATGATTTTGATTTAGGTATTATAGATCCTGGTTTTAGAAGTACATTATATTCTATTTATTTACCAGAGATTTGTGGATATTTTTCGTTTTGACTTTATAAACTAGGCTTAAACAGTTCTCTTTTGTTATTTCTTCTTATAAAATCAAGCTCATACCATCTTCAACTTTTTACCTGATCAAATGCAAAGGGTCATCAAAACCTCATTATACAAGAAAAACAAATTAGACAAACGTTTAAGCAATGAAAATAATCTTTGAGTTCCTGTGATGACCTTCGTTCCCAAAGCATCATGTCCCAGAAGCTTTGACTATCTTTATAACCTGATTTATTCCAAATCCAGACATTATTAATGAAGAGGTAACTGTGTGCCATAACTGAACATCACAAGTCAGTTCACAGTTTTTTGCTTATTTGTTTTTTCTTCTTAAAGCCATGCACTTGGATTTCATTTAGTTCCACAGCTCAAGCTAAGATGAAATTCACTACCGTGCTTGTCTCATTGATGAGGAAAGGAACATGCAGTATGTGGAGAATGGAGGAGTAGCCTAATGGTTAGTGCAATAGACTTTGAGCCTAAACAACCTGGGTTCAATTCCCACTGAGGCTCCTTGTAATCTTGGACAAGTCCCTTAAGCCTCCATTACCCTGGTTACAAAAGCTCAGGTTTTAAGCTCTCTGGGGGAAGAGAAAGTACCTGCATATAACTCGTACAGCACTGTGTAAATCTAGTAGAACTATAGAAATGGTTACTAGTAGTAGTATTTTTTCACCCAAACTGTGCCTTCTCAGCTTCATTATAGTTTATGTGCGGTACATTTTTTTTCTTTTTTATCAAAGACCTCAGCATGGGCAGAAACGACCTGTTTGTTTTCAGTGTCACTTAAACATACGCCATATCGTCACCGGTCTTTCTATTTATTTTTTTTTTGTTAATTTTTATTTGCATAAGTTTCATACGCTTTTTTCTTTTCTTCTATCTTATAGTTTAAATTGCAACCTTCAAGTTAATATTTTACAGAGATGTATTTAGCTTGTCCATGATGTTGTTGGCTATAGGAGGGTTTTTTCTTCCGACATGGCACATGTTACACCGTCGTGCGGCTTTCTCAAGGATAACCCCCACTTAGATTGCTCTTACTGGCTCGCTGACTGTTCTAACTTTACACCTATCCAAAATTAGAACAGTCGGCAAGTCACAAAGATCTGAAGTTATAGGCATGCTTTATCTCAGACCAGTATTGGGTGGATTACAAATCATTACAGGATTTGCTAAGTATGAAATGCAACGGTTTATATTTCTTGACCAAATCCATGATTCTGATTTCAAAATTATTCTTTAACCATAACATAAAATACATTTCCCTATCTAAGAGTACTTTGTTCTTTGTCAGAAAGCAAAATGACCATCAAAATAAGCGATTGAAATTCTGGAACCTTTTGGTAAAACAGATTAAAAATGTATCCATCTGGACCATGGTTTTTGAAATGTGATTCTTTCTGCCCATCTTCTTATCAGAGAAGAATCGTCCCTTCAAGTTATTGTCTGCTTAACTGAATCATTAACATCAAAATCTGACTTTTTGAATATATGACAAGATTTATCTCAGGTTTTTCTAACTCTGCAGACAATGAAATATGGAAAATGTCTTATTATTTCAGAAACCAGACCACCTGCTCATAACTTTCTACAGCAACGATATAGGAATCAGTCTATAGAGTTCTTCCAGCTCATGAGTAAGTACTGTTAATATTGTGAAATGAGCCAAAAATGGGAATCTCAGCTGATGATTTTGAAAGAGATTTCAGTGCAAAGTTTATTAATTTTCATTTATGCAATTCACAGTCATAAATTAAGCAAATACACTTATATATAAAGTAGAAATCCAGACATTTACACATATACCCCAAAATTACATAAAACAACTGAATTAATATCTAGTCCACAATATAGGGTTAATTTTACTAGAGGAAAATGTTTGAGTGTGGAAGTCTGATTCATGCAACATTTATTCTGTTTATATCTTAAGTGTAATAGCTCGGCTTAGTAATCAGGGCCCTTGGTTCAAAAACTGTGTGTCTTCATTTTCACCTTGAATCTCTTTCCAGCTATATTTGGTATGGATAAGAAGAGGTAGAAACACATGTGAAAATTAAAAGCATGTTGGAAAGCAGATGATTAAAAAAAAAAATTGCCACTGCACCAATAGACTTTGAAGGAAACTAGATGAGCGATTTGCTTTGCTTAAACCTCTGATAGCTGCATGTACCTTTTAAGAACTTAAGAATAGCCATACTGGGTCAGACCAATGGTCCATCTAGCGCAGTATCCTACTTTCAACAGTGGTCAATCCAGGTAGCAAGAACCTGGCAGAATCCCAAATAGCAGCAACATTCTAGAACCCCAAAAAGTAACAAGATTCTAGAATCCAGAAGAATAGCGAGATTCCGTGCAGAATCTCAAAGAGTAGCAACATTGGAGCCCATGTATATCTCATGAATATTGAATGTATATTTCAAAATAGGCATTATTCATTCATCTGCAATATTTCTTTTTTTTTTTGTATATATAACAACAGTTCATGAACACGGAAACCATAAAGGGAGAGAATAAGACATCAGCCACAGGATTCATCATTCTGGGATTCTTTAACCAAACTCAACACCGTGCCTTCATTTACGCAATAGTTGTACCAGCCTATGTCATCTCTATGCTGGGAAATATTGGGTTCTTAATATTAATGGTCTCTGACCATCATCTCCACAAACCCATGTATTTCTTCCTCAGCAACTTGTCCTTTGTAGATATTTGGAACACCACAGTCACTGTCTCTACGTTGCTACAAAGCCTATTAAAAGAGAAAACCTTTATTTCATTTTCTTCATGTATGACACAGCTGTACCTGTTCACAATTGCTGTAAGTACAGAATTCTGGCTTCTCACTGCCATGGCCTATGATCGTTTTGCAGCAATATGTAAACCCCTTCATTACCCACTCCTCATGAACAAAAAGAATTGCGTTTTACTTGCAGCTTCTTCCTGGATAACCGGCATTGTTGATACAATTGCTGTTGTAGATCTTATATCCCATTACTCTTTCTGTGGCTCCAATGAGATTAACCATTTCTTCTGTGACCCCAATGCACTGTTAAAACTGTCCTGCAGTGATATTAAGAACTTTGAAATAATAGTACTTACTGAAGGAGTTTTTATGGGTGTTGCCCCATTTCTATTAACCCTGTTATCCTACATATTTATCATTCTCGCCATCCTGAAAATCCGTTCTTCTGAAGGGAGAAACAAAGCCTTCTCTACCTGCTCCTCTCACTTAACCATTGTTCTTATTTTCTATGGCACTGCAACAGTTGTCTACATGAGCCCAAGCTCAATGTTTACACCAGAGCAAGATAAAATGTTTGCCCTTCTGTACACGGTAATTATTCCCATGCTAAATCCTTTAATTTATAGCATGAGAAATAAAGAAGTAAAAAATGCCCTGAGAAATCTCATCTTTAGAAAATAACATTAAAGGAAAGAAGACATTATCATTGTCATCTGAAAATTCAACAGCAATTAAGTATTTTTTCTTGGTTATTCCTGTTACTCAATAAAAACCATTATAAAGTTCATAAAATTCTAAGTTTTCTTTGTATCATTTCCTGCTTTTCTTTGATTCATTGAGCAAGAAGGGGGCAGATAGATACTAGAGATAGACAGCCAGAACATTTTCAGGTCATTCTTTTGTTTTTAGGTCCAGAATGAATGCTATTGTGAGTTTGAAGTCTTCTTAAAGAGTACATACTATGTATGAGTGTGCACTCATTCCTGGTAGCACGTGCATGAGTGAACCATCATGCCAGTGCAAATCATCTTGCATGTGTGCACCATTGGGAAAGAGCTTACTCGCTTTGGAGGGAATTCAATAAATGGTTCTGAACCTTGGCACCAAAAGATTCAGTGCTAAGCGCTATAGTATAATAGACATACACTTTATATAGAATAGTGTTTAACATGGATCCTGCTCCAAGTTCTGGGTGTCAGACTTACGCCTGCTGAAATCTGGAGTAACTATCAGCGCCAATGTTAGGCATGGTTAGGCAATATTCTGTAATTCTGCACGCAACTTTTCAGAATGTCCCCAACATACCCATGGTCATGCCCCCTTTTGAGATACGCACCATGGGAGTTAGACAACATACCTTATAGAACAGTGTACTTCCAGATGTGCATGCAAATTTTATTGTGTGCCAAGGAATATCAGATCAGTCACCTTACTTTCAAATTCTTCCTACTTTCTTACTCATCTATGTTACAACTTTGCCTTACCTTTCACTACCAATTATAATGTTCTGTTACGTATTGTGTTGTCATTGCAAGTAGTATACCATGCCATACTTTGTATTGTTACTTGAATATTTTTACTGCTGTAATTGCCTATTGCTCATGTTTGATCTATTCTTACTGTACACCGCCTTGACTGAATTCCTTCAAAAAGGCGCTAAATAAATCCTAATAAATAAATTGGTTGCTAGCACTCAGTTATTGAAGGTTCAGAGTTCATGATCCAATTTATTTTTGTGTGCATCTTGGAATCACACCCAAATTTTGGTGTACAAAGTTGGGCACCATATATAGAATCCAGGAATTTGCACTTTATTCACACTTCTTAACAAAAATGTGCCCTCATTGCATGTCGTGCACACTCTTTAAGAGTATGACCTATTATTAGCAAACAACATTTCATTGCAAATGATAGCCATCCCCACCATTTGATTTATTTATTTTGACATTTATACCCCACATTATACTAAACATACTTGAGTTCAATATGGCTTACCATATGACCATTTCTTTCCCTGCCCAGGATTTCCTTTTTCTGGGTGGTGGTAAAAGAAGGGCCTCCGTGCGTGGCAAACCCATGTGCCAATACTACCAGATGGCTCCTTTTACCCCTACTTGGTAGAATGGGCGCTTTATATGCTAAAATTAACTAGGCACCAGTGTGAATATCGGCCAGTGTCCGGTTAGCCTCCAGGTAATTGCTGATAGTTACTCAATGTGGGGATGTGCGCAAGCCCCAGAACTGAATATCCAGGGACATTTCAGCCCATGGCTATGAGAAGCTCAGAAGCCACTTACCACTTTGAGCCGAATATTGATCTACATGAAGATTCTATATATGACACATGGAGGCATACAACGAAATTCAAACAAACTATTGATACCGGCAAGAATATATTACTTCTACAATTCGACATGTCAAGCGCCTTCGACATGGTTGATCACGAAATCCTACTACACATCCTTGAATACTTCGGCATCGGAGGCAATGTTCTTAATTGGTTTAAAGGATTCCTAACCACACGCTCATATCAAGTGACATCAAACTCGATTACATCAGCCACATGGACACCTGAATGTGGAGTTCCACTGGGATCTCCCCTCTCACCGACTATATTCAACCTAATGATGCCACCTCTGGCCAAACTGCTATCTAACCAAAACCTCAACCCATACATTTACGCTGATGATGTAACGATCTACATCCCATTCAATCAAGACCTAAAAGAAATTTTCAAAGACATCAACCAAAGCCTACACATCAGGCACTCTTGGGCAGATGCCTTTCAGTTAAAACTCAACACAGAAAAAACCCAATGCCTAGTACTTACATCTCAACACAACACGAGCAAATTCACCACCATCAACACACCAAAATTAAACCTACCCGTCTCGGAGACCTTGAAAATTCTTGGTGTTACCATTGATCAGCACCTAACACTTGAGAATCACGCAAAAAACACAGCCAAAAAGATGTTCCAATCAATGTGGAAATTAAAAAGAGTAAGACCATTCTTCCTGAGGACCGTCTTCCGTAATTTGGTACAATCATCAGTACTCAGTCATCTAGATTACTGCAACTCACTCTACGCTGGCTGCAAAGATCAAATACTCAAAAAACTCCAAACAGCCCAGAACACAGCAGCCAGACTCATATTTGGAAAATCAAAATACAAGAGTGCAAAACCTTTACAAGAGAAGCTACACTGGCTCCCACTCAAAGAATGCATCACGTTCAAAGTATGTACCCTAGTACATAAGATCATCCATGGCGATGCCCCAGCCTATATGTCAGACTTGATAGACCTACCACCCAGGAATGATATAACATCTTCTCGCACATTCCTTAATCTTCATTTCCTCAACTGTAAAGGTCTAAAGTACAAATAAATGCACACATCAACCTTTTCTTATACGAGCGCACAGTTCTTGAACGCATTGCCACGTAACCTGAAAGCGGTCTATGAACTGACCAACTTCCAGAAACTACTAAAGACCCATCTCTTCGACAAGACCTATCACAAAGACCAAGTCATGTGAAACTCCTACATATACCCTGAATGTAAATTAATGCCTTCTGTTATCACTATTATGTATTCTATTACCATTCAACCCAAATCCTCTGTAACACCAAATGTCTACTCTCTTCTCATTTCCACTATCTATGATGTATTGTAAGCCACATTGAGCCTGCAAAGAGGTGGGAAAATGTGGGATACAAATGCAATAAATAAATAAATAAATAAAAATAAATAAATAAATGTATGGATTTGTGTGTGCTTCTAATCTACGCATGCCCTTAAATTGTTTAATGTGCCAGTTAATCATGATAATTGGCCAGTAATGACAAGTTATCAAAACTAATTGGCCATAGTTGTAATTTACGCGTGTGCTTTACTAAGCGGATTCTGTAAAGCGGCAAATGTAAATTCCAACATGTGTAGCCAAATAGGGGGCATAGTCATGGGAGGACACTTGCAACGACTGCAGGAACAGAACTTGTCGTTGCAAGCGTTTATTTGTTTCTAGTGTTAACACATTTCGAAAGGTGACAGCTTCGCATTCCAGCAGAGCTGGGGCTCCCTGTTTTCATCCGGAGTATATTATTTGACACCTGATGTAGGCGCTTGTATGCATCGAAACACGGCCCGTGTCAGGTACCTTTTTTTACTTTTACCATTAAAGACTGTTGGATTTAAGTCTCCAGTGGTGAATCGTCTTTGGTCAGCCTCTCCTTTTTCCTGCCGGGCCTATCAACCACATCTACATGTGTGGTGATAGAATTTGGGCCACGTATTTACACCAGCTTTTCACTGGCATAAATGGATGCACCTAAATTTAAGTGTCTCCACTTGGCCCTAGTGTATTCTATATACCTCATCTGAATTCAAGCACGTCTTATAGAATACGTCTTGGTGTCTCTATCAGGCACGCCTAGGTTCTAGGCACCATGTAAAAAATCTAGCCCTATGTACCCAAGCCTTCACCCTCCCTTTCTGCTCTTCTGCTTTCACTTCTGTCTGCTACGTTATTAGGCCTGTTTGTTTTCTAAGGGTAGGATTCCTCTTTCCTGTCATATTATCTAGCTCCTTTCCCCTCTTTGCCGATTTTAGATTGTAAACTGCTTTGATCTGCAGGCTAGCAAAAGTGGTACAGAAAATGTAAATAAATAAATATACTCAATCTACATGCAGGAGGTCTAGACATATATTTTATAAAATATTTAATCACCCATTAACACCTTTTTTTCTGACCAGGTATAAATTTATGCTACAGCATTGTGTGCAGTGGGCAATGATTCTGGGAAACTATTATCTAAAAGAACACAGGCACTTCTGTTGACTTTATAAACTAGACTTAAACAGTTCTCTTTTGTTATTTCTTCTTATAAAATCAAGCTCATACCATCTTAAACTTTTTACCTGATCAAATGCAAAGGGTCATGAAAACCTCATTAACAAGAAAAACAAATTAGACAAACTTTCAGGCCAACAATGAAAATATTCTTAGAGTTCTTCTGTCTGTGGTGACCCTCGTTCCCAAACCATCATGTCCCAGAAGCTTTGACTATCTTTATAATCTGGTTTATTCCAAATCCAGACATTATTAATGAAGAAGCAGCAGGTGTGTGCCATAACTGAACATCACAAGTCAGTTCACAGTTTTTTGCTTATTTGTTTTTTGTTCTTAAAGCCACGCACTTGGATTTCATTTAGTTCCACAGTTCAAGCTCTACGAATGAAATTCACTACCGTTCTTGTCTCATTGATGATGAATGCAACATGCAGTACGTGGAGAATGGAGGAGTAGCCTAATGGTTAGTACAATAGGCTTTGAACCTAAACAACCTGGGTTCAATTCCCACTGTCGCTCCTTATAATCTTGGACAATTCCCTTAACCCTCCATTACCCTGGTTACAAAAGCTCAGATTTTAAGCTCTCTGGGGGCAGAGAAAGTACCTGCATATCACTCGTACAGTACTGTGTACATCTAGTAGCACTATAGAAATGGTTATTAGTAGTAGTAGTTTTTCACCCAAAATGTTCCTACTAAGCTTCAATATACTTTATGTGCAGTACAATTTTTTCTTTTTTATCAAAGACCTCAGCATGGGCAAAATCGACCTCTTTGTTTTCAGTGTCACTTAAACATACCTCATATCGTCACTGGTCTTTCTATTTTTTAATGTATTATTTTTTTATTTGCGTAAGTTTCATACGCTTTTTTCTTTTCTTCTATCTTATAGTTTAAACTGCAACCTTCAAGTTTATATTTTACAGAGATGTACTTAGCTTGTCCATGAAGTTGTTGGCTACAGGAGGTTTTTTTTCATCCGACGTGGCACATGTTTCGCCGTCGTGTGGCTTTCTCATGGATAACCTCCTCTTTGATTGCTCTTACTGACTCGCCGACTGTTCTAACTTTACGCCGATCCAAAATTAGAACAGTCAGCAAGTCACAAAGGCATGAAATTATAATGCAATGCTATATCTCAGACCAGTATTGGGTGGATTACAAATCATTACAGGATTTGCTAAGTATGAAATGTAATGGTTTATATTTCTTGATCAAATCCATGATTCTGATTTCAAAATTATTTTTTACCATAACATAAAATGCATTTCCCCTATCTAAGAGTACATTGTCAGAAAGCAATATGAAGATCGAAATAAGCGATTGAAATTCTGGAACCTTTTGGTAAAACAGATTAAAAATGTAGTCATCTGGACCGTGGTTTTTGAAATGTGATTCTCTCTGCCCATCTTCATGTCAGAAGAATCATCCCTTCAAGTTATTGTCTGCTTAACTGAGTCATTTCAACATGTGTTAACATCAAAATCTGACTTGTTGAATATTTGACAAGATCTATCTCAGGTTTTTCTAACTCTGCATACATTCAAATCTAGAAATGTTCTTTTTATTTCAGAAATAAGACCACCTGATCATAACTTTCTACACCAACGATACAGGAATCAGTCTGTAGAGAACTTCCAGCTCATGTGTAAGTACTGTTAATGTTGTGAAATGAACCAAATCAATCAATGGTACTTATATATAAAATAGAAGTCCAGATATTTACACATATACCCTCTCTAGTCCACAATATAGGGTTAATTTTACTAGAGGAAAATATTTGAGTGTGGAAGTCTGTTCTTGCAACATTTATTCTGTTTATAGCTTAATTTTCTTGACTGATTTACAGACCCATTGAGTTAGCATGTAGACATAGACTAGTTGTTAGAACTGGAAGTTCAGAACCAAGGAGGAATCCCAAATTTAAATCCTACTACTGCTCCTTGTGATCTGGGGCAAGTCACTTAGGAGGGAAGTTATCAACATGGGCTACCGTTATGATGTGTAATGTTACTCTTAAGCAGGACTCATTGCCCATGTTGATAACTTCAACATTTCGTCCTCTTTTGCCTTGGATATCAACTTAGATGGCAAGGTCTCCAGGGTCAGATAAATACCTACTCTACTCGAATATAATTGTCTTTGCCCTACTACTAAACATTTTGAGCTAAATCCAATCCAAATGGAGCACAAACACCTTATTGATAACTTTGACTAAACTGGTTAGGATTGACATCTGCAGTTCATGATGTGGAAATATTTGTCAGTGCCAGGAGACGAAAGTCACCAAATTCCTAAAATTTCACATGAGTATCATTATAGAAACCAATAGACCAAGAAAGGAAGAAGAAAGGAAAAGGAAAGCAACCATTTTCTACTCTTAGGAGTCATATTCAGTTGAACTAAGAAGTGATTCATTTAGTTGAGTTTACTCACATTTAAACTATATTACTGAGTCCATAGTCTTGCAATTAAGAGTATAAAAATTCAAGTGATAGCTTATGTCAAGAGATTGTATATTTGGGGTGAGAAGAAAAATATGGTTCTTGACAGTTTAAATGGGGTATTAAATGTATATAACCCAACTAAGAAAGTGGGGATTGTTTCAATATTTGTGGTGCACAGTAATTATGTACCTATGGTATTTCACATGCTTAATTTATTTATTTTTTACATTTGTATCCCACATTTCCCCACCTATTTGCAGGCTCAATGTGGCTTACATAATACCGTAGAGGCGTTCGCCATCTCCGGTACAGAAACAAGTACAAACAGTTATAGTGGTCGGAGGTTCACGTGTTATAGACACGTTGGGGATTCATAGAGAGGAAGAGTTATGCAATGTCTGTTTCAGGCTTTGGTTTCATTGTGTTGCAAGGTTTAGGCATCTAGGTTGGGTCGACGGGGTATGCCTTTTTGAACAGGTTAGTTTTTAGTGATTTCCGGAAGTTTAGGTGGTCGTACGTTGTTTTCACGGCTTTTGGTAGTGCGTTCCACAGTTGTGTGCTCATGTAGGAGAAGCTGGATGCATATGTTAGTTTGTATTTGAATCCTTTGCAGCTTGGGTAGTGGAGATTTAGGTATGTTCGCCCTGATCTGATTCTTGTTGGTAGGTCTAAGAGGTCTGTCATGTAGCCCAGGGCTTCACCATAGATGATTTTATGGATCAGGGTGGATATTTTGAAAGCAATACATTCTTTTATTGGTATCCAGTGTAGTTTTTCTCAGAGGGGTTTGGGGCTTTCGAATCGCGTTTTCCCAAATATTAGCCTGGCTGCTGTGTTTTGAGTGGTTTGAAGTTTCTTTATGAGTTGTTCTTTGCATCCCGCATATAGTCCATTGCAGTACTCTACATGGCTTAGTACCATTGTTTGTATCAAATTGCGGAATATTTCTCTCAGGAAGAATGGTCTCACACATTTGAGTTTCCATATTGAGTGGAACATTTTCTTTGTTGTGGAGTTAACTTGGCCCTCAAGTGTGAGGTTGCGGTCGATAGTAATGCCGAGTATATTCAGGCTGTCTGAAATAGAGAGAGTGTGGTCTGGGGTGCTTATGTTTGTGGGTTTTTACATATATTTTCTCTTGTCTATTTTCGTTCATATCAGAGGCATTGTGCTATGAATGAATGGTAAACACTTACTAATTTTCATATTTAATAAGATATTATGGACCCCTTTTACAAACTATGGGCATCTACATGCTAAGACTACTAGCACACCTTTTTAAAAGACCCCACATATGAATTATTATATGATTTATTTAAAATGTTTTCTACATAAATGCTGCTTTATTCCACTTTTTAAACGTTTTTCTCTTGCAAAAAAAGGTGTGTCCACTCTCATCTGTCAATGACATAAGCGGGCATACCTAAGTGTAGACATGCCAATGCTGACTTCTGCTAGCATTCAATAACAGACACTTGTTGTCAAGGTGCCGTTATAGAATTGGCAATCAGTGTGCGGCATTAACCTGCTTACATTTTGGTGCCCAGTTACACAACTGCCCTCAGTGTCATGTTTGCCTAAAATGACAGGAAAGAAATCAAAATAATACAGAATCTTTCCCTATAGGGTGCACAAGTGTGCTCTGTATACATATGTAAATAATGCATGCATGTTCACACTTTTTGAAAACCTTCCAAAATAGCACACACTCTTTCCCAGCAGTATGCACTCTTCATGAATAACATGCACACTCTTTCAGAGGAGTTTGCAGTCTTTCTAAAAGAGAGGGTACTGTTAGCAGTATTGTTACCAAAACAAATTTTAACAAAATCAATCTTAAAAATCCAGTTATTTGTATGGAAACTGAACAAAATTAACATTTTTGGGTTGCACACCCCCACCATTCAGAAAACCAGAGTTCTCCTTTCCTTTCCCTGTTTCCCATTTCCATGCACCATTAATTAAATGAGCACAGTCTTAAATCTTACAAACTAAGGACCCTGTTTATTAAGGTGTGCTAATATTTTTAGCATACACTAACACTAGAGACACCCATATATTCCCATGGGTGTCTCTAGCACTGGCACATGCTAATTTTTAGCATAACAGCTTTTCTTGGTAAACAGGGCCCTCAGTTCAAAACTATGTGTCTTCATTTTCTCCCCACTTTCATCTCGAATCTCTTGCCAACTATAGTTGATATGGGTAAGAAGAGGTAGAAACACATGTGAAAATTAAATGGATGTTGGAAAGTAGATGATTTTAAACCAATTGCCACTGCACCAATAGACTTTGAAGTAAACTAGATGAGTGTTTTCCTTTGTTTAAACCTCTGATAGCTACATGTACTTTGTAAGAATAGCCATACTGGTTCAGACCAATGGTCCATCTAGCCCAGTATCCTGTCAATCCAGGTAACAAGAACCTGGCACAATCCCAAATAGTAGGAACATTCTATAACCTCAAAGAGTAACAACATTCCAGAATCCCAAAGAATAGCAAGATTTCAGAACCAAAAAGAGTAACAAAATTCCAGAATCCTGAAGAACAGCAAGATTTCATGCAGAATCTCAAAGAGTAGCATTAAGGGATCCCATGTATATCCCATGTGTATTGCATGTATATTGCAATATAGGTATTAATCAATCAGCTGCAAATTTTGTCTTTTTTTATATAACAGATCATGAACACGGAAACCATAAAGGGAGAGAATATGACATCAGCCACAGGATTCATCATTCTGGGATTCTTTAACCAAACTCAACACCGTGTCTTCATTTACGCTATAGTTGTACCAGCCTACGTCATCTCTATGCTGGGAAATATTGGGTTCTTAATATTAATGTTCTCTGACCATCATCTCCACAAACCCATGTACTTCTTCCTCAGCAACTTGTCCTTTGTAGATATTTGGAACACCACAGTCACTGTCTCTACGTTGCTACAAAGCCTTTTAAAGGGGAAGACCTTTATTTCATTTTCTTCATGTATGACACAGCTTTACCTATTCTTAATTGCTTTAGGTACAGAATTCTGGCTTCTCGCAGTCATGGCTTATGATCGTTTTGCAGCAATATGTAAACCTCTACATTACCCACTCCTCATGAACAAAAGGAATTGCACTTTACTTGCAGCTTCTTCCTGGATAACCGGCATTGTTGATACGATTGCTTTAGTAGATGTTATATCCCATTTCTCTTTCTGTGGCTCCAATGAGATTAACCATTTCTTCTGTGACCCCAATGCACTGCTAAAACTCTCCTGCAGTGATATTAAGAACTTTGAAATACTTTCACTTTCTGAAGGAGTTTTCATGGCTGTAATCCCTTTTCTATTAACCCTGTTATCCTACATATTTATCATTGTAGCCATCCTTAAAATCCATTCTTCTGAAGGGAGAAAGAAGGCCTACTCTACTTGCTCCTCCCACTTAACCATTGTTCTTATTTTCTATGGCACTGTAACAGTCGTCTATATGAGCCCAAGCTCAATGTTTACACCAGAGCAAGATAAAATGTTTGCCCTTCTGTACACGGTAATTATTCCCATGCTAAACCCCTTAATTTATAGCATGAGAAATAAAGAAGTAAAAAATGCCCTGAGAAAACTCATCTTTAGAAAATAAGATAAAAGGAAAGAAGACGTTATCACTGTCGTCTGAAAATTCAACAGCAATTAAGTATTTTTCTTTTCATGGCTATTCCTGTTACTCAGTAAAAACAGATATAAAGTTTATAAAATTCTAGGTTTTCTTTGTATCATTTCCTGTTTTTCTTTTAATCATTGAGGAAGAAGGGGGCAGATAGATACTAGGGATGGATAGACAGAACAGGTCATTCATTTGTTTTTAGGTCCAGCATGAATGCTATTGTGAGTGTGAAGTCTTCTTAAAGAGTGCATACTATGTACGAGTGTGCACTCATTCCTGGTAGCACGTGCATGAGTGAACCATCATGCCAGTGCGAATCATCTTGCATGTGTGCACCATTGGGAAAGAGCTTACACGTCTTGGAGGGAATTCAATAAACGGTTCTGAAACTTGGCGCCAAAAAATTCAGTGCTAAGCGCTATAGTACAATAGACATACACTTTATATACAATAGTGTTTAACACGGATCCTGCTCCAAGTTCTGGGTGTCAGACTTACGCCTGCTGAAATCTGGTGTAACTATCAGCACCAATGTTAGGCATGGTTAGGCAGTATTCTGTAATTTTGCATGCAACTTTTCAGAATGTCCCCAACATACCCATGGTCATGCCCCCTTTTTGAGATACGCACCATGGGAGTTAGACACCATACCTTATAGAATAGTGTACTTCCAGATGTGCATGCAAATTTTATTGTGTGCCAAGGAATGTCAAATCAGTCACCTTAGTTTCAAATTCTTCCTACTTTTCTCATCTATATGTTACAACTTTGCCTTACCCTTCACTACCAATTATAATGTTCTAGTATATATTGTGTTGTCATTGCAAGCAGTATACCATGCCATACTTTGTATTGTTACTTGAATATTTTTACTGCTGTAATTGCCTATTGCTCATGTTTTATCTATTCTTACTGTACACTGCCTTGAGTGAATTCCTTCAAAAAGGCGGTAAATAAATCCTAATAAATAAATAAATTGGTTGCTAGCACTCAGTTATTGAAGGTTCAGAGTTCATTATCCAATTTAGTTCTGTGTGCATCTTGGAATCGCACCCAAGTTTGGTGTACAAAGTTGGGCACCATTTATAGAATCCATAGAATCCATGAATTTGCACATTGTTTACACTTCTTAATAAAAATGTGCCCTCATTAAATGTCGTGCATACTCTTTAAGAGCATGCCCTATTATTAGCAAACAACATTTCATTGCAAATGATAGCCATTCCTACCATTTGATTTATTTATTTTGACATTTATACCCCACATTATCCTAAACATACTTGAGTTCAATATGGCTTACCATAAGACCATTTCTGTCCCCGCACGGGATTTCCTTTTTCTGGGTGGTGGTAAAAGAAGGGCCTCGGTGCGTGGCAAACCCATGTGCCGATACTACCACAGGGCTCCTTTTACCCCTACTTGGTAGAATGGGCGCTTTATATGCTAAAATTAACCAGGCACCAGTGTGAATATCGGCCAGTGTCCGGTTAGCCTCCAGGTGATTGCTGATACTTACTCAATGTGGGGATCTGCCAAGCTCCAGAACTGAATATCCAGAGACATTTCAGCCTATGGCTGTGAGAAGCTCAGAAGCCACTTAACAATTTGAGCCAAATATTGGGCAGACCATGAGGGGCATAATCGAACGCCCATCTCCATGGGCGTCTGTGTCCAAAACGGGTAGGTGAAGAGGCGGGACAAATCATATTATCGAAAAAGATGGGCATCTATCTTTCGTTTCGAAAAATACGGTTTGGACGGACCAAATGCCACGGATTTGGTCCCATCTGAGATGGGTGGGTTTTTTTTGTTAGCGATAATGGAAACTAAAAACGCCCAGCTCAGAAAACGTCCCAATCCAAGCCATTTGGTCATGGGAGGACAAATGTACAATGCTACCATAGCTCTTAGGGGTGAAGGGGGCAACTACATGTGGGTATAGTGGGTTTTAGAGGCCTCCCATTTACCACCACAAGTGTTATAGGTGGGGGGGGGGGGGTGGGCCTGGGTCTGCTGGCTGAAGTGCACTGCAGTACCCACTAAAGGTGCTCCAGGGACATGACTTGTAGCTGGTGTATAACCTTGGCAGAGCAGTTCACACGGGAAGACTAATCTCACTGAAAACATCCTTTATTTGAATAAGCACGTTTACTCACAGTTAACTGCAGATCAGAGTTTGTGCCCCACTGGCAACGAGTCTCACTGGTACTGAGATAAGCAATAGGTCCGAGCTGGCAGAATGGTGTACAATGCCCTCTTCATCAACATTCAAGGTAAGAACTAAGTGCTTTAACGTGGCTAACACATGAAAGGGATCTAAAACTGTCTTACACAAATGGCCACTACCTCATGGACTACCAGAAACAAAACAGGGCACACTCTGACCCAGTAAGCAGAGGGAAAAGCACCATGGGAGTAGAGCCTACCAACTACCAACTACCAACATCGTGAGCATTTAACACAAACTAGTGGAATCACGGAGCCCAATACCCTACACCCACCATAATGCATTGCTGATGTGACTCTGCAGTGCCCTTAACAGAAAAGGTGTCACAGTCACCCGAGACCCACATCAGAACCAGAGAAAGGCTGTCAGAGGATAGAACACATTCTACTGTCATGGAGGTGGGTACAGCATTTGAGGCTGGCATACAGGCTGGGAAAAAAGTTTGTAAAGTGGGTTTTTTTTGGTGGGAGGGGGTTAGTGACCACTGGGGGAGTCAGGGGAGGTGATCCCCGATTCCCTCCGGTGGTCATCTGGTCAGTTGGGGCACTTTTTTGGGACTTGGACCTGAAAAACAAGGGTCGAAATAAAGCGGACCAAATTCTCGTCAAAAACGCCCTTCTTGTTTCGCTTATCAGCTAAAGACGCCCATCTTTCCTCGGATGATAACCACACCCCAGTCCCGCCTTCGCCACGCCTTAGTGATCTTTGTTCATCTCCGTGACGGACTATAGTTGAGAACGCCAAAAATCGGTTTTCTATTATACCGATTTGGGCGCCCACGGGAAACGGACGCCCATCTCCCAATTTGGGTCGAAATATAGACTTTAAAAAAGTTCTCTCCATCTATAAAAATGCTCTCTTCATAAAGCCTGATCTACATGAGATTCTATATATATGACACATGGAGGCATATTTTCAAAGCACTTTGGGAGGCTAAGTTCCATAGGTTTCTATGGAACTTTGGGAGGCTAAGTGCTTTGAAAATAAGCCTCATGGGGGCATATGTATGGATTTGTGTGTGCTTCTAATCTACGCATACCCTTCAATTGTTTAATGTGCCAGTTAATAATGATAATTGGCCAGTAATGACAAATTATCAAAACTAATTGGCCATAATTGTAATTTACGCATGTGCTTTACTAAGCGTATTCTGTAAAGCGGCACATGTAAATTCCAACATGTGCAGCCAAATAGGGGGCATAGTCATGGGAGGAGACTTGCAACGACTGCAGGAACAGAACTTGCAAGTGTTTATCCATTTGTTTCTAGTGTTAACACGTTTCGAAAGGTGACAGCTTTGCATTCCAGCAGAGCTGGGGCTCCGTGGTTTCATCCAGAGTATATTATTTGACCCCTGATGTAGGCGGTTGTATGCATCGAAACACGGCCCGTGCCGGGTCCCTTTTTTACTTTATCAATAAAGACTGTTGGATTTAAGTCTCAGTGGCAAATCGTCTTTGGTCAGCCTCTGCTTTTTCCTGCCGGGCCTATCAATCACATCTACGTGTGTGGTGACAGAATTTGAGCCAGTGTGCATACATTAAAGAGCACGTATTTACACCAGCTTTCACTGGCATGAATGGATGCACATAAATTTAAGTGTGTTCCACTCGGCCCCTAGCGTATTCTATATACCTCATCTGAATTTAGGCACGTCTTAGAGAATACGCCTTGGCATCTCTATCAGGTACGCCTAGATTCTAGGCACCATGTAAAAAATCTAGCCCTCTGTACCCAGGCCTTCTCCCTCCCTTTCTGCTCTGTTCTTCTGCTTTCACTCTGTCTGCTACGTTATTAGGCCTGTTTGGTTGCTAAGGGTAGGATTCCTCTTTCCTGTCATATTATCTAGCTCCTTTGCCCTCTTTGCCAATTTTAGATTGTAAACTGCTTTGATCTGCAAGCTAACAAAGTGGTATAGAAAATGTAAATAAATAAATATACTCAATCTACATGCAGGAAGTCTAGACATATATTTTATAAATATTTAGCTAATCACCCATTAACACCTTATTTCTGACCAGGTATAAATTTATGCTACAGCATTATGTGCAGTGGGCAATGATTCTGGGAAACTATTATCTAAAAGAACACAGGTACTTCTGTTGACTTTATAAACTAGACTTAACAGTTCTCTTTTGTTATTTCTCCTTACAAAATCAAGATCATACCATCTTAAACTTTTTTTTACTTGATCAAATGCAAAGGCTCATCAAAACCTCATTAACAAGAAAAATAAATTAGACAAACTTTCAGGCCAACAATGAAAATATTCTTTGAGTTCTTGTATCCGTGATGACCCTGGTTCCCAAACCTCCATGTCCCAGAAGCTTTGACTATCTTTATAATCTGGTTTATTCCAAATCCAGACATTATTAATGAAGAAGCAACTCCTTGCCATAACTGAACATCACAAGTCAGTTCACAGTTTTTTGTTTTTAAAGCCATGCACTTGGATTTCACTTAGTTCCACAGCTCAAGCTCTAAGAATGCTAAAATGAAATTCACTAAGTCCCTTAAGCCTCCATTACCCTGGTTACAAAAGCTCAGATTTTAAGCTCTCTGGGGGCAGAGAAAGTACCTGCATAGAACTCGTACAACACTGTGTAAATCTAGTAGAACTATAGAAATGGTTACTAGTAGTAGTATTTTTTCACCCAAACTGTGCCTTCCGAGCTTCAATATACTTTATGTGCGCTACAATTTTTTTCTTTTTATCAAAGACCTCAGCATGGGCAGAAGCGACCTGTTTGTTTTCAGTGTCACTTAAACATACGCCATATCGTCACCGGTCTTTCTATTTCTTATTTTTTGTTAATTTTTATTTGCATAAGTTTCATACGCTTTTTTCTTTTCTTTTCTTCTATCTTATAGTTTAAATTGCAACCTTCAAGTTAATATTTTACAGAGATGTATTTAGCTTGTCCGTGATGTTGTTGGCTATAGGAGGGTTTTTTTCTTCCGACATGGCACATGTTACACCTTCGTGCGGCTTTCTCAAGGATAACCCCCTCTTAGATTGCTCTTACGACTCGCCAACTATTCTAACTTTACGCCTATCCAAAATTAGAACAGTCGGCAAGTCACAACGATCTGAAATTATAAACATGCTTTATCTCAGACCAGTATTGGGTGGATTATAATCATTACAGGATTGTGCTCAGTATGAAATACAACGTTTGTATTTCTTGACCAAATCCATGATTCTGATTTCAAAATTATTCTTTAACCATAACATAAAATGCATTTCCCCTATCTAAGAGTACTTTGTTCTTTGTCAGAAAGCAAAATGAAGATCGAAATAAGCGATTGAAATTCTGGAACCGTTTGGTAAAACAGATTTAAAATGTAGTCATCTAGAACATGGTTTTTCAAATGTGATTCTCTCTGCCCATCTTCATGTCAGAAGAATCATCCCTTCAAGTTATTGTCTGCTTAACTGAGTCATTTCAACATGTGTTAACACGAAAATCTGACTTGTTGAATATTTGACAAGATCTATCTCAGGTTTTTCTAACTCTGCAGGCATTAAAATCTAGAAATGTTCTTTTTGTTTCAGAAATCAGACCACCTGATCATAACTTTCTACAGCAACGATACAGGAATCAGTCTAAAGAGAACTTTCAGCTCATGAGTAAGTACTGTTAATGTTGTGAAATGAACCAAAAATAGGAATTTCAGCTGATGATTTTGAGTGAGATTTCCTGTGCAAAGTTTCTTATTTTTTTTATTTATACAATTAAAAGTAATAAATCAAGCAATTGTACTTATATATAAAATAGAAGTCCAGATATTACACATATACCCAAAAATAAAATAGAAGAGCTGAATTACTATCTAGTCCACAATATAGGGTTAATTTACTAGAGGAAAATGTTTAAGTGTGGAAGTCTGGTTCATGCAACATTTATTCTGTTTATATCTTAAGTTTTTTGACTGATTTACAGACCCATTGAGTTATCATGTAGGCATAGACTAGTTGTTAGAACTGGAAGTTGAGAACCAAGGAACCCCAAATTTAAATCCTACTACTGATCATTGTGATCTGGGGCAAGGCACTTAGGAGGGAAGTTATCAACATGGGCTACCGTTATGATGTGTAATGTTACTCTTAAATAGGACGCATTGCCTATGTTGATAACGTCAACATTTTGCTCTCTTTTGCCTTGGGTATCAACTTAGATGGCAAGGTCTCCAGGGTCAGAGAAATACCTACTCTACTCGAATATAATTGTCTTTGACCTACTACATTTTGAGCTAAATCCATCCCAAATGGAGCACAAACACCTTATTGATAACTTTGAATAAATGGTTAGGATTGACATCTGCAGTTCATGATGTGGAAATATTTGTCAGTGCCAGGAGACGAAAGTCACCAAATTCCTAAAATTTCACATGAGTATCATTATAGAAACCAGTAGCCCAAGAAAGGAAGAAGAAAGGAAAAGGAAAGCAACTATTTTCTACTCTTAGGAGTCATATTCAGTTTAACTAAGAGGTGATTAATTTAGTTGAGTTTACTCACATTTAAACTATATTACTGAGTCCATAGACTTGCAATTAAGAGTAAAAAAACATACAAGTGATAGTTCATGCCAAGAGACTGCATATTTGGGGTGGGAAGAAAAATATGGTTCTTGACAGTTTAAATGGGGTATTAAATGTATATAACCCAACTGAGAAAGTGGGGATTGGTTCAATATTTGTGATGCACAGTAATTATGTACCTATGGTATTTCACATGCTTAATTTATTTTATTTGTTACATCTGTATCCCACATTTTCCCACCTATTTGTAGGCTCAATGTGGCTTACATAATACCGTAGAGGTGTTCGCCATCTCTGGTAGAGAACAAGTACAAACAGTTATAGTGGTCGGAGGTTCACGTGTTATAGACACGTTGGGGATTCGTAGAGAGGAAGAGTTATGCAATGTCTGTTTCAGGCTTTGGTTTCATTGTGTTGCAAGTTTTAGGCATCTAGGTTGGGTCGACGTGATATGCCTTTTGAACGGGTTAGTGTTTAGTGATTTCCAGAAGTTTAGGTGGTCGTATGTTGTTTTCACGGCTTTTGGTAGTGTGTTCCACAGTTATGTGCTGATGTAGGAGAAGCTGGATGCATATGTTAGTTTGTATTTGAGTCCTTTGCAGCTTGGGTAGTGGAGATTTAGGTATGTTCGCCCTGATCTGATTGTGTTTCTTGTTGGTATGTCTAAGAGGTCTGTCATGTAGCCCAGGGCTTCACCATAGATGATTTTATGGATCAGGGTGGATATTTTGAAAGCAATACATTCTTTTATTGGTATCCAGTGTAGTTTTTCTCAGAGGGGTTTGGGGCTTTCGAATCGCGTTTTCCAAATATTAGCCTGGCTGCTGTGTTTTGAGTGGTTTGAAGTTTCTTTATGAGTTGTTCTTTGCATCCCGCATATAGTCCATTGCAGTACTCTACATGGCTTAGTACCATTGTTTGTATCAAATTGCGGAATATTTCTCTCAGGAAGAATGGTCTCACACATTTGAGTTTCCATATTGAGTGGAACATTTTCTTTGTTGTGGAGTTAACTTGGCCCTCAAGTGTGAGGTTGCGGTCGATAGTAATGCCGAGTATATTCAGGCTGTCTGAAATAGAGAGAGTGTGGTCTGGGGTGCTTATGTTTGTGGGTTTTTACATATATTTTCTCTTGTCTATTTTCGTTCATATCAGAGGCATTGTGCTATGAATGAATGGTAAACACTTACTAATTTTCATATTTAATAAGATATTATGGACCCCTTTTACAAACTATGGGCATCTACATGCTAAGACTACTAGCACACCTTTTTAAAAGACCCACATATGAATTATTATATGATTTATTTTAAAATGTTTTCTACATAAATGCTGCTTTATTCCACTTTTTAAACGTTTTTCTCTTGCAAAAAAAGGTGTGTCCACTCTCATCTGTCAATGACATAAGCGGGCATACCTAAGTGTAGACATGCCAATGCTGACTTCTGCTAGCATTCAATAACAGACACTTGTTGTCAAGGTGCCGTTATAGAATTGGCAATCAGTGTGCGGCATTAACCTGCTTACATTTTGGTGCCCAGTTACACAACTGCCCTCAGTGTCATGTTTGCCTAAAATGACAGGAAAGAAATCAAAATAATACAGAATCTTTCCCTATAGGGTGCACAAGTGTGCTCTGTATACATATGTAAATAATGCATGCATGTTCACACTTTTTGAAAACCTTCCAAAATAGCACACACTCTTTCCCAGCAGTATGCACTCTTCATGAATAACATGCACACTCTTTCAGAGGAGTTTGCAGTCTTTCTAAAAGAGAGGGTACTGTTAGCAGTATTGTTACCAAAACAAATTTTAACAAAATCAATCTTAAAAATCCAGTTATTTGTATGGAAACTGAACAAAATTAACATTTTTGGGTTGCACACCCCCACCATTCAGAAAACCAGAGTTCTCCTTTCCTTTCCCTGTTTCCCATTTCCATGCACCATTAATTAAATGAGCACAGTCTTAAATCTTACAAACTAAGGACCCTGTTTATTAAGGTGTGCTAATATTTTAGCATACACTAACACTAGAGACACCCATATATTCCCATGGGTGTCTCTAGCACTGGCACATGCTAATTTTAGCATAACAGCTTTTCTTGGTAAACAGGGCCCTCAGTTCAAAACTATGTGTCTTCATTTTCTCCCCACTTTCATCTCGAATCTCTTGCCAACTATAGTTGATATGGGTAAGAAGAGGTAGAAACACATGTGAAAATTAAATGGATGTTGGAAAGTAGATGATTTTAAACCAATTGCCACTGCACCAATAGACTTTGAAGTAAACTAGATGAGTGTTTTCCTTTGTTTAAACCTCTGATAGCTACATGTACTTTGTAAGAATAGCCATACTGGTTCAGACCAATGGTCCATCTAGCCCAGTATCCTGTCAATCCAGGTAACAAGAACCTGGCACAATCCCAAATAGTAGGAACATTCTATAACCTCAAAGAGTAACAACATTCCAGAATCCCAAAGAATAGCAAGATTTCAGAACCAAAAAGAGTAACAAAATTCCAGAATCCTGAAGAACAGCAAGATTTCATGCAGAATCTCAAAGAGTAGCATTAAGGGATCCCATGTATATCCCATGTGTATTGCATGTATATTGCAATATAGGTATTAATCAATCAGCTGCAAATTTTGTCTTTTTTTATATAACAGATCATGAACACGGAAACCATAAAGGGAGAGAATATGACATCAGCCACAGGATTCATCATTCTGGGATTCTTTAACCAAACTCAACACCGTGTCTTCATTTACGCTATAGTTGTACCAGCCTACGTCATCTCTATGCTGGGAAATATTGGGTTCTTAATATTAATGTTCTCTGACCATCATCTCCACAAACCCATGTACTTCTTCCTCAGCAACTTGTCCTTTGTAGATATTTGGAACACCACAGTCACTGTCTCTACGTTGCTACAAAGCCTTTTAAAGGGGAAGACCTTTATTTCATTTTCTTCATGTATGACACAGCTTTACCTATTCTTAATTGCTTTAGGTACAGAATTCTGGCTTCTCGCAGTCATGGCTTATGATCGTTTTGCAGCAATATGTAAACCTCTACATTACCCACTCCTCATGAACAAAAGGAATTGCACTTTACTTGCAGCTTCTTCCTGGATAACCGGCATTGTTGATACGATTGCTTTAGTAGATGTTATATCCCATTTCTCTTTCTGTGGCTCCAATGAGATTAACCATTTCTTCTGTGACCCCAATGCACTGCTAAAACTCTCCTGCAGTGATATTAGAACTTTGAAATACTTTCACTTTCTGAAGGAGTTTTCATGGCTGTAATCCCTTTTCTATTAACCCTGTTATCCTACATATTTATCATTGTAGCCATCCTTAAAATCCATTCTTCTGAAGGGAGAAAGAAGGCCTACTCTACTTGCTCCTCCCACTTAACCATTGTTCTTATTTTCTATGGCACTGTAACAGTCGTCTATATGAGCCCAAGCTCAATGTTTACACCAGAGCAAGATAAAATGTTTGCCCTTCTGTACACGGTAATTATTCCCATGCTAAACCCCTTAATTTATAGCATGAGAAATAAAGAAGTAAAAAATGCCCTGAGAAAACTCATCTTTAGAAAATAAGATAAAAGGAAAGAAGACGTTATCACTGTCGTCTGAAAATTCAACAGCAATTAAGTATTTTTTCTTTCATGGCTATTCCTGTTACTCAGTAAAAACAGATATAAAGTTTATAAAATTCTAGGTTTTCTTTGTATCATTTCCTGTTTTTCTTTTAATCATTGAGGAAGAAGGGGGCAGATAGATACTAGGGATGGATAGACAGAACAGGTCATTCATTTGTTTTTAGGTCCAGCATGAATGCTATTGTGAGTGTGAAGTCTTCTTAAAGAGTGCATACTATGTACGAGTGTGCACTCATTCCTGGTAGCACGTGCATGAGTGAACCATCATGCCAGTGCGAATCATCTTGCATGTGGGCACCATTGGGAAAGAGCTTACACGTCTTGGAGGGAATTCAATAAACGGTTCTGAAACTTGGCGCCAAAAAATTCAGTGCTAAGCGCTATAGTACAATAGACATACACTTTATATACAATAGTGTTTAACACGGATCCTGCTCCAAGTTCTGGGTGTCAGACTTACGCCTGCTGAAATCTGGTGTAACTATCAGCACCAATGTTAGGCATGGTTAGGCAGTATTCTGTAATTTGCATGCAACTTTTCAGAATGTCCCCAACATACCCATGGTCATGCCCCCTTTTTGAGATACGCACCATGGGAGTTAGACACCATACCTTATAGAATAGTGTACTTCCAGATGTGCATGCAAATTTATTGTGTGCCAAGGAATGTCAAATCAGTCACCTTAGTTTCAAATTCTTCCTACTTTTCTCATCTATATGTTACAACTTGCCTTACCCTTCACTACCAATTATAATGTTCTAGTATATATTGTGTTGTCATTGCAAGCAGTATACCATGCCATACTTTGTATTGTTACTTGAATATTTTTACTGCTGTAATTGCCTATTGCTCATGTTTTATCTATTCTTACTGTACACTGCCTTGAGTGAATTCCTTCAAAAAGGCGGTAAATAAATCCTAATAATAAATAAATTGGTTGCTAGCACTCAGTTATTGAAGGTTCAGAGTTCATTATCCAATTTAGTTCTGTGTGCATCTTGGAATCGCACCCAAGTTTGGTGTACAAAGTTGGGCACCATTTATAGAATCCATAGAATCCATGAATTTGCACATTGTTTACACTTCTTAATAAAAATGTGCCCTCATTAAATGTCGTGCATACTCTTTAAGAGCATGCCCTATTATTAGCAAACAACATTTCATTGCAAATGATAGCCATTCCTACCATTTGATTTATTTATTTTGACATTTATACCCCACATTATCCTAAACATACTTGAGTTCAATATGGCTTACCATAAGACCATTTCTGTCCCCGCACGGGATTTCCTTTTTCTGGGTGGTGGTAAAAGAAGGGCCTCGGTGCGTGGCAAACCCATGTGCCGATACTACCACAGGGCTCCTTTTACCCCTACTTGGTAGAATGGGCGCTTTATATGCTAAAATTAACCAGGCACCAGTGTGAATATCGGCCAGTGTCCGGTTAGCCTCCAGGTGATTGCTGATACTTACTCAATGTGGGGATCTGCCAAGCTCCAGAACTGAATATCCAGAGACATTTCAGCCTATGGCTGTGAGAAGCTCAGAAGCCACTTAACAATTTGAGCCAAATATTGGGCAGACCATGAGGGGCATAATCGAACGCCCATCTCCATGGGCGTCTGTGTCCAAAAACGGGTAGGTGAAGAGGCGGGACAAATCATATTATCGAAAAAGATGGGCATCTATCTTTCGTTTCGAAAATACGGTTTGGACGGACCAAATGCCACGGATTTGGTCCCATCTGAGATGGGTGGGTTTTTTTTGTTAGCGATAATGGAAACTAAAAACGCCCAGCTCAGAAAACGTCCCAATCCAAGCCATTTGGTCATGGGAGGACAAATGTACAATGCTACCATAGCTCTTAGGGGTGAAGGGGGCAACTACATGTGGGTATAGTGGGTTTTAGAGGCCTCCCATTTACCACCACAAGTGTTATAGGTGGGGGGGGGGGGGGGTGGGCCTGGGTCTGCTGGCTGAAGTGCACTGCAGTACCCACTAAAGGTGCTCCAGGGACATGACTTGTAGCTGGTGTATAACCTTGGCAGAGCAGTTCACACGGGAAGACTAATCTCACTGAAAACATCCTTTATTTGAATAAGCACGTTTACTCACAGTTAACTGCAGATCAGAGTTTGTGCCCCACTGGCAACGAGTCTCACTGGTACTGAGATAAGCAATAGGTCCGAGCTGGCAGAATGGTGTACAATGCCCTCTTCATCAACATTCAAGGTAAGAACTAAGTGCTTTAACGTGGCTAACACATGAAAGGGATCTAAAACTGTCTTACACAAATGGCCACTACCTCATGGACTACCAGAAACAAAACAGGGCACACTCTGACCCAGTAAGCAGAGGGAAAAGCACCATGGGAGTAGAGCCTACCAACTACCAACTACCAACATCGTGAGCATTTAACACAAACTAGTGGAATCACGGAGCCCAATACCCTACACCCACCATAATGCATTGCTGATGTGACTCTGCAGTGCCCTTAACAGAAAAGGTGTCACAGTCACCCGAGACCCACATCAGAACCAGAGAAAGGCTGTCAGAGGATAGAACACATTCTACTGTCATGGAGGTGGGTACAGCATTTGAGGCTGGCATACAGGCTGGGAAAAAAGTTTGTAAAGTGGGTTTTTTTTTGGTGGGAGGGGGTTAGTGACCACTGGGGGAGTCAGGGGAGGTGATCCCCGATTCCCTCCGGTGGTCATCTGGTCAGTTGGGGCACTTTTTTGGGACTTGGACCTGAAAAACAAGGGTCGAAATAAAGCGGACCAAATTCTCGTCAAAAACGCCCTTCTTGTTTCGCTTATCAGCTAAAGACGCCCATCTTTCCTCGGATGATAACCACACCCCAGTCCCGCCTTCGCCACGCCTTAGTGATCTTTGTTCATCTCCGTGACGGACTATAGTTGAGAACGCCAAAAATCGGTTTTCTATTATACCGATTTGGGCGCCCACGGGAAACGGACGCCCATCTCCCAATTTGGGTCGAAATATAGACTTTAAAAAAGTTCTCTCCATCTATAAAAATGCTCTCTTCATAAAGCCTGATCTACATGAAGATTCTATATATATGACACATGGAGGCATATTTTCAAAGCACTTTGGGAGGCTAAGTTCCATAGGTTTCTATGGAACTTTGGGAGGCTAAGTGCTTTGAAAATAAGCCTCATGGGGGCATATGTATGGATTTGTGTGTGCTTCTAATCTACGCATACCCTTCAATTGTTTAATGTGCCAGTTAATAATGATAATTGGCCAGTAATGACAAATTATCAAAACTAATTGGCCATAATTGTAATTTACGCATGTGCTTTACTAAGCGTATTCTGTAAAGCGGCACATGTAAATTCCAACATGTGCAGCCAAATAGGGGGCATAGTCATGGGAGGAGACTTGCAACGACTGCAGGAACAGAACTTGCAAGTGTTTATCCATTTGTTTCTAGTGTTAACACGTTTCGAAAGGTGACAGCTTTGCATTCCAGCAGAGCTGGGGCTCCGTGGTTTCATCCAGAGTATATTATTTGACCCCTGATGTAGGCGGTTGTATGCATCGAAACACGGCCCGTGCCGGGTCCCTTTTTTTACTTTTATCAATAAAGACTGTTGGATTTAAGTCTCCAGTGGCAAATCGTCTTTGGTCAGCCTCTGCTTTTTCCTGCCGGGCCTATCAATCACATCTACGTGTGTGGTGACAGAATTTGAGCCAGTGTGCATACATTAAAGAGCACGTATTTACACCAGCTTTTCACTGGCATGAATGGATGCACATAAATTTAAGTGTGTCCACTCGGCCCTAGCGTATTCTATATACCTCATCTGAATTTAGGCACGTCTTAGAGAATACGCCTTGGCATCTCTATCAGGTACGCCTAGATTCTAGGCACCATGTAAAAAATCTAGCCCTCTGTACCCAGGCCTTCTCCCTCCCTTTCTGCTCTGTTCTTCTGCTTTCACTTCTGTCTGCTACGTTATTAGGCCTGTTTGGTTGCTAAGGGTAGGATTCCTCTTTCCTGTCATATTATCTAGCTCCTTTGCCCTCTTTGCCAATTTTAGATTGTAAACTGCTTTGATCTGCAAGCTAACAAAAGTGGTATAGAAAATGTAAATAAATAAATATACTCAATCTACATGCAGGAAGTCTAGACATATATTTTATAAAATATTTAGCTAATCACCCATTAACACCTTATTTCTGACCAGGTATAAATTTATGCTACAGCATTATGTGCAGTGGGCAATGATTCTGGGAAACTATTATCTAAAAGAACACAGGTACTTCTGTTGACTTTATAAACTAGACTTAAACAGTTCTCTTTTGTTATTTCTCCTTACAAAATCAAGATCATACCATCTTAAACTTTTTTTTACTTGATCAAATGCAAAGGCTCATCAAAACCTCATTAACAAGAAAAATAAATTAGACAACTTTCAGGCCAACAATGAAAATATTCTTTGAGTTCTTGTATCCGTGATGACCCTGGTTCCCAAACCTCCATGTCCCAGAAGCTTTGACTATCTTTATAATCTGGTTTATTCCAAATCCAGACATTATTAATGAAGAAGCAACTCCTTGCCATAACTGAACATCACAAGTCAGTTCACAGTTTTTTGTTTTTAAAGCCATGCACTTGGATTTCACTTAGTTCCACAGCTCAAGCTCTAAGAATGCTAAAATGAAATTCACTAAGTCCCTTAAGCCTCCATTACCCTGGTTACAAAAGCTCAGATTTTAAGCTCTCTGGGGGCAGAGAAAGTACCTGCATAGAACTCGTACAACACTGTGTAAATCTAGTAGAACTATAGAAATGGTTACTAGTAGTAGTATTTTTTCACCCAAACTGTGCCTTCCGAGCTTCAATATACTTTATGTGCGCTACAATTTTTTTCTTTTTTATCAAAGACCTCAGCATGGGCAGAAGCGACCTGTTTGTTTTCAGTGTCACTTAAACATACGCCATATCGTCACCGGTCTTTCTATTTCTTTATTTTTTGTTAATTTTTATTTGCATAAGTTTCATACGCTTTTTTTCTTTTCTTTTCTTCTATCTTATAGTTTAAATTGCAACCTTCAAGTTAATATTTTACAGAGATGTATTTAGCTTGTCCGTGATGTTGTTGGCTATAGGAGGGTTTTTTCTTCCGACATGGCACATGTTACACCTTCGTGCGGCTTTCTCAAGGATAACCCCCTCTTAGATTGCTCTTACTGACTCGCCAACTATTCTAACTTTACGCCTATCCAAAATTAGAACAGTCGGCAAGTCACAACGATCTGAAATTATAAACATGCTTTATCTCAGACCAGTATTGGGTGGATTATAATCATTACAGGATTGTGCTCAGTATGAAATACAACGGTTTGTATTTCTTGACCAAATCCATGATTCTGATTTCAAAATTATTCTTTAACCATAACATAAAATGCATTTCCCCTATCTAAGAGTACTTTGTTCTTTGTCAGAAAGCAAAATGAAGATCGAAATAAGCGATTGAAATTCTGGAACCGTTTGGTAAAACAGATTTAAAATGTAGTCATCTAGAACATGGTTTTTCAAATGTGATTCTCTCTGCCCATCTTCATGTCAGAAGAATCATCCCTTCAAGTTATTGTCTGCTTAACTGAGTCATTTCAACATGTGTTAACACGAAAATCTGACTTGTTGAATATTTGACAAGATCTATCTCAGGTTTTTCTAACTCTGCAGGCATTAAAATCTAGAAATGTTCTTTTTGTTTCAGAAATCAGACCACCTGATCATAACTTTCTACAGCAACGATACAGGAATCAGTCTAAAGAGAACTTTCAGCTCATGAGTAAGTACTGTTAATGTTGTGAAATGAACCAAAAATAGGAATTTCAGCTGATGATTTTGAGTGAGATTTCCTGTGCAAAGTTTCTTATTTTTTTTATTTATACAATTAAAAGTAATAAATCAAGCAATTGTACTTATATATAAAATAGAAGTCCAGATATTTACACATATACCCAAAAATAAAATAGAAGAGCTGAATTACTATCTAGTCCACAATATAGGGTTAATTTTACTAGAGGAAAATGTTTAAGTGTGGAAGTCTGGTTCATGCAACATTTATTCTGTTTATATCTTAAGTTTTTTGACTGATTTACAGACCCATTGAGTTATCATGTAGGCATAGACTAGTTGTTAGAACTGGAAGTTGAGAACCAAGGAACCCCAAATTTAAATCCTACTACTGATCATTGTGATCTGGGGCAAGGCACTTAGGAGGGAAGTTATCAACATGGGCTACCGTTATGATGTGTAATGTTACTCTTAAATAGGACGCATTGCCTATGTTGATAACGTCAACATTTTGCTCTCTTTTGCCTTGGGTATCAACTTAGATGGCAAGGTCTCCAGGGTCAGAGAAATACCTACTCTACTCGAATATAATTGTCTTTGACCTACTACATTTTGAGCTAAATCCATCCCAAATGGAGCACAAACACCTTATTGATAACTTTGAATAAAATGGTTAGGATTGACATCTGCAGTTCATGATGTGGAAATATTTGTCAGTGCCAGGAGACGAAAGTCACCAAATTCCTAAAATTTCACATGAGTATCATTATAGAAACCAGTAGCCCAAGAAAGGAAGAAGAAAGGAAAAGGAAAGCAACTATTTTCTACTCTTAGGAGTCATATTCAGTTTAACTAAGAGGTGATTAATTTAGTTGAGTTTACTCACATTTAAACTATATTACTGAGTCCATAGACTTGCAATTAAGAGTAAAAAAACATACAAGTGATAGTTCATGCCAAGAGACTGCATATTTGGGGTGGGAAGAAAAATATGGTTCTTGACAGTTTAAATGGGGTATTAAATGTATATAACCCAACTGAGAAAGTGGGGATTGGTTCAATATTTGTGATGCACAGTAATTATGTACCTATGGTATTTCACATGCTTAATTTATTTTATTTGTTACATCTGTATCCCACATTTTCCCACCTATTTGTAGGCTCAATGTGGCTTACATAATACCGTAGAGGTGTTCGCCATCTCTGGTAGAGAAACAAGTACAAACAGTTATAGTGGTCGGAGGTTCACGTGTTATAGACACGTTGGGGATTCGTAGAGAGGAAGAGTTATGCAATGTCTGTTTCAGGCTTTGGTTTCATTGTGTTGCAAGTTTTAGGCATCTAGGTTGGGTCGACGTGATATGCCTTTTGAACGGGTTAGTGTTTAGTGATTTCCAGAAGTTTAGGTGGTCGTATGTTGTTTTCACGGCTTTTGGTAGTGTGTTCCACAGTTATGTGCTGATGTAGGAGAAGCTGGATGCATATGTTAGTTTGTATTTGAGTCCTTTGCAGCTTGGGTAGTGGAGATTTAGGTATGTTCGCCCTGATCTGATTGTGTTTCTTGTTGGTATGTCTAAGAGGTCTGTCATGTAGCCCAGGGCTTCACCATAGATGATTTTATGGATCAGGGTGGATATTTTGAAAGCAATACATTCTTTTATTGGTATCCAGTGTAGTTTTTCTCAGAGGGGTTTGGGGCTTTCGAATCGCGTTTTCCCAAATATTAGCCTGGCTGCTGTGTTTTGAGTGGTTTGAAGTTTCTTTATGAGTTGTTCTTTGCATCCCGCATATAGTCCATTGCAGTACTCTACATGGCTTAGTACCATTGTTTGTATCAAATTGCGGAATATTTCTCTCAGGAAGAATGGTCTCACACATTTGAGTTTCCATATTGAGTGGAACATTTTCTTTGTTGTGGAGTTAACTTGGCCCTCAAGTGTGAGGTTGCGGTCGATAGTAATGCCGAGTATATTCAGGCTGTCTGAAATAGAGAGAGTGTGGTCTGGGGTGCTTATGTTTGTGGGTTTTTACATATATTTTCTCTTGTCTATTTTCGTTCATATCAGAGGCATTGTGCTATGAATGAATGGTAAACACTTACTAATTTTCATATTTAATAAGATATTATGGACCCCTTTTACAAACTATGGGCATCTACATGCTAAGACTACTAGCACACCTTTTTAAAAGACCCCACATATGAATTATTATATGATTTATTTTAAAATGTTTTCTACATAAATGCTGCTTTATTCCACTTTTTAAACGTTTTTCTCTTGCAAAAAAAGGTGTGTCCACTCTCATCTGTCAATGACATAAGCGGGCATACCTAAGTGTAGACATGCCAATGCTGACTTCTGCTAGCATTCAATAACAGACACTTGTTGTCAAGGTGCCGTTATAGAATTGGCAATCAGTGTGCGGCATTAACCTGCTTACATTTTGGTGCCCAGTTACACAACTGCCCTCAGTGTCATGTTTGCCTAAAATGACAGGAAAGAAATCAAAATAATACAGAATCTTTCCCTATAGGGTGCACAAGTGTGCTCTGTATACATATGTAAATAATGCATGCATGTTCACACTTTTTGAAAACCTTCCAAAATAGCACACACTCTTTCCCAGCAGTATGCACTCTTCATGAATAACATGCACACTCTTTCAGAGGAGTTTGCAGTCTTTCTAAAAGAGAGGGTACTGTTAGCAGTATTGTTACCAAAACAAATTTTAACAAAATCAATCTTAAAAATCCAGTTATTTGTATGGAAACTGAACAAAATTAACATTTTTGGGTTGCACACCCCCACCATTCAGAAAACCAGAGTTCTCCTTTCCTTTCCCTGTTTCCCATTTCCATGCACCATTAATTAAATGAGCACAGTCTTAAATCTTACAAACTAAGGACCCTGTTTATTAAGGTGTGCTAATATTTTTAGCATACACTAACACTAGAGACACCCATATATTCCCATGGGTGTCTCTAGCACTGGCACATGCTAATTTTTAGCATAACAGCTTTTCTTGGTAAACAGGGCCCTCAGTTCAAAACTATGTGTCTTCATTTTCTCCCCACTTTCATCTCGAATCTCTTGCCAACTATAGTTGATATGGGTAAGAAGAGGTAGAAACACATGTGAAAATTAAATGGATGTTGGAAAGTAGATGATTTTAAACCAATTGCCACTGCACCAATAGACTTTGAAGTAAACTAGATGAGTGTTTTCCTTTGTTTAAACCTCTGATAGCTACATGTACTTTGTAAGAATAGCCATACTGGTTCAGACCAATGGTCCATCTAGCCCAGTATCCTGTCAATCCAGGTAACAAGAACCTGGCACAATCCCAAATAGTAGGAACATTCTATAACCTCAAAGAGTAACAACATTCCAGAATCCCAAAGAATAGCAAGATTTCAGAACCAAAAAGAGTAACAAAATTCCAGAATCCTGAAGAACAGCAAGATTTCATGCAGAATCTCAAAGAGTAGCATTAAGGGATCCCATGTATATCCCATGTGTATTGCATGTATATTGCAATATAGGTATTAATCAATCAGCTGCAAATTTTGTCTTTTTTTATATAACAGATCATGAACACGGAAACCATAAAGGGAGAGAATATGACATCAGCCACAGGATTCATCATTCTGGGATTCTTTAACCAAACTCAACACCGTGTCTTCATTTACGCTATAGTTGTACCAGCCTACGTCATCTCTATGCTGGGAAATATTGGGTTCTTAATATTAATGTTCTCTGACCATCATCTCCACAAACCCATGTACTTCTTCCTCAGCAACTTGTCCTTTCTAGATATTTGGAACACCACAGTCACTGTCTCTACGTTGCTACAAAGCCTTTTAAAGGGGAAGACCTTTATTTCATTTTCTTCATGTATGACACAGCTTTACCTATTCTTAATTGCTTTAGGTACAGAATTCTGGCTTCTCGCAGTCATGGCTTATGATCGTTTTGCAGCAATATGTAAACCTCTACATTACCCACTCCTCATGAACAAAAGGAATTGCACTTTACTTGCAGCTTCTTCCTGGATAACCGGCATTGTTGATACGATTGCTTTAGTAGATGTTATATCCCATTTCTCTTTCTGTGGCTCCAATGAGATTAACCATTTCTTCTGTGACCCCAATGCACTGCTAAAACTCTCCTGCAGTGATATTAAGAACTTTGAAATACTTTCACTTTCTGAAGGAGTTTTCATGGCTGTAATCCCTTTTCTATTAACCCTGTTATCCTACATATTTATCATTGTAGCCATCCTAAAAATCCATACTTCTGAAGGGAGAAAGAAGGCCTACTCTACTTGCTCCTCCCACTTAACCATTGTTCTTATTTTCTATGGCACTTTAACAGTTGTCTATATGAGCCCAAGCTCAATGTTTACACCAGAGCAAGATAAAATGTTTGCCCTTCTGTACACGGTAATTATTCCCATGCTAAACCCCTTAATTTATAGCATGAGAAATAAAGAAGTAAAAAATGCCCTGAGAAAACTCATCTTTAGAAAATAAGATAAAAGGAAAGAAGACGTTATCACTGTCGTCTGAAAATTCAACAGCAATTAAGTATTTTTTCTTTTCATGGCTATTCCTGTTACTCAGTAAAAACAGATATAAAGTTTATAAAATTCTAGGTTTTCTTTGTATCATTTCCTGTTTTTCTTTTAATCATTGAGGAAGAAGGGGGCAGATAGATACTAGGGATGGATAGACAGAACAGGTCATTCATTTGTTTTTAGGTCCAGCATGAATGCTATTGTGAGTGTGAAGTCTTCTTAAAGAGTGCATACTATGTACGAGTGTGCACTCATTCCTGGTAGCACGTGCATGAGTGAACCATCATGCCAGTGCGAATCATCTTGCATGTGTGCACCATTGGGAAAGAGCTTACACGTCTTGGAGGGAATTCAATAAACGGTTCTGAAACTTGGCGCCAAAAAATTCAGTGCTAAGCGCTATAGTATAATAGACATACATTTTATATAGAATAGTGTTTAACATGGATCCTGCTTCAAAGTTTTGGGTGTCAGACTTACGCCTACTGAAATCTGGTGTAACTATCAGCGCCAATGTTAGGCCTGGTTAGGCAGCATTCTGTAATTCTGCATGCAACTTTTCAGAATGTCCCCAACATACCCATGGTCATGCCCCCTTTTTGGAGATACGCACCATGGGAGTTAGACACCATACCTTATAGAATAGTGTACTTCCAGATGTGCATGCAAATTTTATTGTGTGCCAAGGAATATCAAATCAGTCACCTTACTTTCAAATTCTTCCTACTTTTCTCATCTATATGTTACAACTTTGCCTTACCCTTCACTACCAATTATAATGTTCTATTACGTATTGTGTTGTCATTGCAAGTAGTATACCATGCCATACTTTGTATTGTTACTTGAATATTTTTACTGCTGTAATTGCCTATTGCTCATGTTTGATCTATTCTTACTGTACACCGACTTGACTGAATTCCTTCAAAAGGCGGTAAATAAATCCTAATAAATAAATAAATTGGTTGCTAGCACTCAGTTATTGAAGGTTCAGAGTTCATTATCCGATTTATTTTTCTGTGCATCTTGGAATCGCACCCAAATTTTGGTGTACAAAGTTGGGCACCATATATAGAATCCAGGAATTTGCACTTTATTCACACTTCTTAACAAAAATGTGCCCTCATTGCATGTTGTGCACACTCTTTAAGAGCATGCCCTATTATTAGCAAACACATTTCATTGCAAATGATAGCCATCCCAACCATTTGATTTATTTATTTTGACATTTATACTTCACATTATCCTAAACATTCTTGAGTTCAATATGGTTTACTATATGACCATTTCTGTCCATCCCGGGATTTCCTTTTTCCGGGCGATGGTAAAAGAAGGGCCTCGGTCCACAGCAAACCCATGTGCCGATACTACCACAGGGCTCCTTTTACCCCTACTTGGTAGAATGGGCGCTTTATATGCTAAAATTAACCAGGCACCAGTGTGAATATCGGCCAGTGTCCAGTTAGCCTCCAGGTGATTGCTGATACTTACTCAATGTGGGGATCTGCCAAGCCCCAGAACTGAATATCCAGAGACATTTCAGCCTATGGCTGTGAGAAGTTCAGAAGCCACTTAACAATTTGAGCCGAATATTGGGCAGACCATGAGGGGCATAATCGAACGCCCATCTCCATGGGCGTCTGTGTCCAAAAACGGGTATGTGAAGAGGCGGGACAGACCGTATTATCGAAAAAGATGGGCGTCCATCTTTTGTTTCGAAAATACGGTTTGGACGGATCAAATGCCACGGATTTGGTCCCATCTGAGATGGGTGGGGTTTTTTTGTTAGCGATAATGGAAACTCAAAAACGCCCAGCTCAGAAACATCCCAATCCAAGTCATTTGGTCGTGGGAGGGACAAATGTACAACACTACCATAGCTCTTAGGGGTGAAGGGGGCAACTACTTGCGGGTACAGTGGGTTTTAGAGGCCTCCCATTTACCACCACAAGTGTTATAGGTGGGGGGGTGGGCCTGGGTCTGCCTGGCTGAAGTGCACTACAGTACCCACTAAAGGTGCTCCAGGGACAGGACTTGTTGCTGATGTATAACCTTGGCACAGCAGTTCACACGTGAAGACTAATCTCGCTGAAAACATCCTTTATTTGAATAAGCACGTTTACTCACAGTTAACTGCAGATCAGAGTTTGTGCCCCACTGGCAACGAGTCTCGCTGGTACTGAGATGAGCAGTAGGTCCGAGCAGGCAGAATGGTGTACAATGCCCTCTTTCAGCAACATTCAAGGTAAGAACTAAGTGCTGTAACGTGGCTAACACATGAAAGGGATCTAAAACTGTCTTACACAAATGGCCACTACCTCATGGACTACTGGAAACAAAACAGGGCACACTCTGACCAGTAAGCAGAGGGAAAAGCACCATGGGAGTAGAGCCTACCAACATCGTGAGCATTTAACACAAGCTAGTGGAATCACGGATCCCAATACCCTACACCCACCATAATGCATTGCTGATGTGACTCTGCAGTGCCCTTAACAGAAAAGGTGTCAGTCACCTGAGACCCACATCAGAACCAGGGAAAGGCTGTCAGAGGATAGAACACATTCTGCTGTCATGGAGGTGGGTACAGCATTTGAGGCTGGCATACAGGCTGGGAAAAAAAAGTTTGTAAAGTGGGTTTTTTTGGTGGGAGGGAGTTAGTGACCACTGGGGGAGTCAGGGGAGGTGATCCCCGATTCCCTCCAGTGGTCATCTGGTTAGTTGGGGCACTTTTTTGGGACTTGGACCTGAAAAAAAGTGTCCAAATAAAGTGGACCAAATTCTCGTCAAAAACGCCCTTCTTGTTTCGATTATCAGCTAAAGACGCCCATCTCTCCTCGGACGATAACCACACCCAAGTCCTGCCTTCGCCATGCCTCCGCCACGCCCCCGTGATCTTTGTTCATCTCCGTGATGGACTATAGTTGAGAACGCCAAAAATCATTTTTCTATTATACCGATTTGGGCGCCCACGGGAAACGGACGCCCATCTCCAGATTTGGGTCGAAATATAGACTTTGAAAAAGTTCTCTCCATCTATAAAAATGCTCTCTTCATAAAGCCAGATCTACATGAAGATTCTAAATATATGACACATGGGGGCATATGTATGGATTTGTGTGTGCTTCTAATCTACACACACCCTTCAATTGTTTAATGTGCCAGTTAATCATGATAATTGGCCAGTAATGACAAATTATCAAAACTAATTGGCCATAATTGTAATTTACGCATGTGCTTTACTAAGCGTATTCTGTAAAGCGGCACATGTAAATTCCAACATGTGCAGCCAAATAGGGGGCATAGTCATGGGAAGACACTTGCAACGACTGCAGGAACAGAACTTGCAAGTGTTTATCCATTTGTTTCTAGTGTTAATACGTTTCGAAAGGTGACAGCTTCGCATTCCAGCAGAGCTGGGGCTCCGTGGTTTCATCCAGAGTATATTATTTGACCCCTGATGTAGGCGGTTGTATGCATCGAAACACGGTCCATGTCGGGTCCCTTTTTTTACTTTTATCAATAAAGACTGTTGGATTTAAGTCTCCAGTGGCGAATCGTCTTTGGTCAGCCTCTGCTTTTTGCTGCCGGGCCTATCAATCACATCTACATGTGTGGTGACAGAACTTGAGCCAGTGTGCATACGTTAAAGAGCACGTATTTACACCAGCTTTTCACTGGCATGAATGGATGCACCTAAATTTAAGTGTGTCCACTCGGCCCTAGCGTATTCTATATACCTCATCTGAATTTAGGCACGTCTTAGAGAATACGCCTTGGCATCTCTATCAGGTACGCCTAGATTCTAGGCACCATGTAAAAAATCTAGCCCTATGTACCCAGGCCTTCTCCCTCCCTTTCTGCTCTGTTCTTCTGCTTTCACTTCTGTCTGCTACGTTATTAGGCCTGTTTGGTTGCTAAGGGTAGGATTCCTCTTTCCTGTCATATTATCTAGCTCCTTTGCCCTCTTTGCCAATTTTAGATTGTAAACTGCTTTGATCTGCAAGCTAGCAAAAGTGGTATAGAAAATGTAAATAAATAAATATACTCAATCTACATGCAGGAAGTCTAGACATATATTTTATAAAATATTTAGCTAATCACCCATTAACACCTTATTTCTGACCAGGTATAAATTTATGCTACAGCATTGTGTGCAGTGGGCAATGATTCTGGGAAACTATTATCTAAAAGAACACAGGCACTTCTGTAGACTTTATAAACTAGACTTAAACAGTTCTCTTTTGTTATTTCTCCTTACAAAATCAAGATCATACCATCTTAAACTTTTTTTTACTTGATCAAATGCAAAGGCTCATCAAAACCTCATTAACAAGAAAAATAAATTAGACAAACTTTCAGGCCAACAATGAAAATATTCTTTGAGTTCTTGTATCTGTGATGACCCTGGTTCCCAAACCTCCATGTCCCAGAAGCTTTGACTATCTTTATAATCTGGTTTATTCCAAATCCAGACATTATTAATGAAGAAGCAACTCCTTGCCATAACTGAACATCACAAGTTAGTTCACAGTTTTTTGCTTATTTGTTTTTTGTTTTTAAAGCCATGCACTTGGATTTCACTTAGTTCCACAGCTCAAGCTCTAAGAATGCTAAAATGAAATTCACTAAGTCCCTTAAGCCTCCATTACCCTGGTTACAAAAGCTCAGATTTTAAGCTCTCTGGGGGCAGAGAAAGTACCTGCATATAACTCGTACAACACTGTGTAAATCTAGTAGAACTATAGAAATGGTTACTAGTAGTAGTATTTTTTCACCCAAACTGTGCCTTCTCAGCTTCAATATATTTTATGTGCTCTACAATTTTTTTCTTTTTTATCAAAGACCTCAGCATGGGCAGAAGCGACCTGTTTGTTTTCAGTGTCACTTAAACATACGCCATATCGTCACCGGTCTTTCTATTTATTTATTTTTTGTTAATTTTTATTTGCATAAGTTTCATACGCTTTTTTTCTTTTCTTCTATCTTATAGTTTAAATTGCAACCTTCAAGTTAATATTTTACAGAGATGTATTTAGCTTGTCCATGATGTTGTTGGCTATAGGAGGGTTTTTTCTTCCGACATTGCACATGTTACACCGTCGTGCGGCTTTCTCAAGGATAACCCCCTCTTTGATTGCTCTTACTGACTCGCCAACTATTCTAACTTTACGCCTATCCAAAATTAGAACAGTCGGCAAGTCACAACGATCTGAAATTATAAACATGCTTTATCTCAGACCAGTATTGGGTGGATTATAATCATTACAGGATTGTGCTCAGTATGAAATACAACGGTTTGTATTTCTTGACCAAATCCATGATTCTGATTTCAAAATTATTCTTTAACCATAACATAAAATGCATTTCCCCTATCTAAGAGTACTTTGTTCTTTGTCAGAAAGCAAAATGAAGATCGAAATAAGCGATTGAAATTCTGGAACCGTTTGGTAAAACAGATTTAAAATGTAGTCATCTAGAACATGGTTTTTCAAATGTGATTCTCTCTGCCCATCTTCATGTCAGAAGAATCATCCCTTCAAGTTATTGTCTGCTTAACTGAGTCATTTCAACATGTGTTAACACGAAAATCTGACTTGTTGAATATTTGACAAGATCTATCTCAGGTTTTTCTAACTCTGCAGGCATTAAAATCTAGAAATGTTCTTTTTGTTTCAGAAATCAGACCACCTGATCATAACTTTCTACAGCAACGATACAGGAATCAGTCTAAAGAGAACTTTCAGCTCATGAGTAAGTACTGTTAATGTTGTAAAATGAACCAAAAATAGGAATTTCAGCTGATGATTTTGAGTGAGATTTCCTGTGCAAAGTTTCTTATTTTTTTTATTTATACAATTAAAAGTAATAAATCAAGCAATTGTACTTATATATAAAATAGAAGTCCAGATATTTACACATATACCCAAAAATAAAATAGAAGAGCTGTATTACTATCTAGTCCACAATATAGGGTTAATTTTACTAGAGGAAAATGTTTAAGTGTGGAAGTCTGGTTCATGCAACATTTATTCTGTTTATATCTTAAGTTTCTTGACTGATTTACAGACCCATTGAGTTATCATGTAGGCATAGACTAGTTGTTAGAACTGGAAGATGAGAACCAAGGAACCCCAAATTTAAATCCTACTACTGATCCTTGTGATCTGGGGCAAGTCACTTAGGAGGGAAGTTATCAACATGGGCTACCGTTATGATGTGTAATGTTACTCTTAAGCAGGACTCATTGCCCATGTTGATAACTTCAACATTTCGCCCTCTTTTGCCTTGGATATCAACTTAGATGGCAAGGTCTCCAGGGTCAGAGAAATACCTACTCTACTCGAATATAATTGTCTTTGCCCTACTACTAAACATTTTGAGCTGAATCCAACCCAAATGGAGCACAAACACCTTATTGATAACTTTGAATAAACTGGTTAGGATTGACATCTGCAGTTCATGATGTGGAAATATTTGTTAGTACCAGGAGACGAAAGTCACCAAATTCCTAAATTTCACATGAGTATCATTATAGAAACCAATAGCACAAGAAAGGAAGAAGAAAGGAAAAGGAAAGCAACTACTTTCTACTCTTAGGAGTCATATTCAGTTGAACTAAGAGGTGATTAATTTAGTTGAGTTTACTCACATTTAAACTATATTACTGAGTCCATAGACTTGCAATTAAGAGTAAAAAACATTCAAGTGATAGGTCATTCCAAGAGACTGCATATTTGGGGTGGGAAGAAAATATGGTTCTTGACAGTTTAAATGGGGTATTAAATGTATATAACCCAACTGAGAAAGTGGGGATTGGTTCAATATTTGTGATGCACAGTAATTATGTACCTATGGTATTTCACATGCTTAATTTATTTTATTTGTTACATCTGTATCCCACATTTTCCCACCTATTTGTAGGCTCAATGTGGCTTACATAATACCGTAGAGGTGTTCGCCATCTCTGGTAGAGAAACAAGTACAAACAGTTATAGTGGTCGGAGGTTCACGTGTTATAGACACGTTGGGGATTCGTAGAGAGGAAGAGTTATGCAATGTCTGTTTCAGGCTTTGGTTTCATTGTGTTGCAAGGTTTAGGCATCTAGGTTGGGTCGACGGGGTATGCCTTTTTGAACAGGTTAGTTTTTAGTGATTTCCGGACGTTTAGGTGATCGTGTGTTGTTTTCATGGCTCTTGGTAGCGAGTTCCACAGTTGTGTGCTGATGTAGGAGAAGCTAGATGCATATGTTAGTTTGTATTTCAGTCCTTTGCAGCTTGGGTAGTGGAGATTTATGTATGTTCGTGCTGATCTGATTGTGTTTCTTCTTGGTAGGTCTATGAGGTATGTCATGTAACCCGAGGCTTCACCATAGATGATTTTGTGGATCAGGGTGGATATTTTGAAAGCAATACATTCTTTTATTGGTATCCAGTGTAGTTTTTCTCTGAGGGGTTTTGCACTTTCGAATCGTGTTTTCCCAAATGTTAGCCTGGCTGCTGTGTTTTGAGTGGTTTGAAGTTTCTTTATGAGTTGTACTTTGCATCCCGCATATAGTCCATTGCAGTACTCTACATGGCTTAGTACCATTGTTTGTATCAAATTGCGGAATGTTTCTCTCGGGAAGAATGGTCTCACACGTTTGAGTTTCCACATTGAGTGGAACATTTTCTTTGTTGTAGAGTTAACTTGGCCCTCAAGTGTGAGGTTGTGGTTGATAGTAACGCCGAGTATTTTCAGGCTGTCTGAGATAGGGAGAGTGTGGTCTGGGGTGCTTATGTTTGTGGGTTTGTACACATATTTTCTCTTGTCTATTTTCGTTCATATCAGAGGCATTGTATTCTGAATGAATGGTAAATAACTACTAATTTCATATTTAATAAGATATTATGGACCCCTTTTTTTTTTTTTCAAACTATGGGCATCTACATGCTAAGAATGCTAGCACACCTTTTAAAAAGACCCCATATATGATTTAATATATGATTTATTTTAAACAATGTTCCTATATAAATGCTGCTTTATTCCACTTTTTAAATGTTTTTCTCTTTCAAAAAAAGGGTACCATTGCCTGCCACACATAGGTGTGTCCACTCTCATCTGTCAATGACATAAGCGGGCATGCTGAAATGTAGGCATGCCAATTCCGACTTCTGCTAGCATTCGATAACAGACTTTTGGTGCCAAGGTGCCGTTATAGGATTGGCAATCAGCGTGCGGCATTAACCTGCTTATATTATGGTGCCCAGTTACACAACTGCCCTCAGTGTCATGTTTGCCTAAAATGACAGGAAAGAAATCAAAATAATGCAGAATCTTTCCCTATAGGGTGCACAAGTGTGCTCTGTGTACATATTAAAATAATGCATGCATGGGCACACTTTTTGAAAACCTTCCAAAATAGCACACACTCTTTCCCAGCAGTATGCATTCTTCATGAATACCATGCACACTCTTTCAGAGGAGTTTGCAGTCTTTCTAAAAGAGAGGGCACTGTTAGCAGTATTGTACCCAAAACAAATGTTAACAAAATCAATCTAAAAAGTCCAGTTATTTGCATGGAAACTAAAAAAATGAACATTTTTGGATTGCACACCCCCACCTTTCAGAAGATCAGAGTTCTCCTTTCCTTCCCCTGTTTCCCATTTCCATGCACCATGAGCACAGTCTTAAATCTTACAAACTAAGGGCCCTGTTTATTAAGGTGTGCTAACATTTTTAGCATGTACTAACACTAGAGACACCCATATATTCCCATGGGTGTCTCTAGCACTGGCACATGCTAATTTCTAGCGTAACACCTCGGCTTGGTAAACAGGGCCCTCGGTTCAAAACTATGTGTCTTCATTTTCTCCCCACTTTCACCTCGAATATCTTTCCAACTATAGTTGATATGGGTAAGAAGAGGTAGAAACACATGTGAAAATTAAATGGATGTTGGAAAGTAGATGAATTAAAACCAATTGCCACTGCACCAATAGACTTTGAAGTAAACTAGATGAGTGTTTTCCTTTGCTTAAACCTCTGATATCTGCATGCACGTTATAAGAACATAAGAATAGCCGTACTGGTTCAGACCAATGGTCCATCTAGCACAGTATCCTGCTTCCAACAGTGGTCAATCCAGGTAACAAGAACCTGGCACAATCCCAAATAGTAGGAACATTCTATAACCTCAAAGAGTAACAAGATTCCAGAATCTCAAAGAATAGCAAGATTCCATGCAGAATCTCAAAGAATAGCAAGATTGTACCTGACAGAAACTCAAAGAGTAGCATAATGGGATCCCATGTATATCCCATGTGTATTGCATGCATATTGCAAAATAGATATTATTCTTTCAGCTGCAAATTTTCTCTTTTTTATATAACAGATCATGAACACAGAAACCATAAAGGGAGAAAATAAGACATCAGCCACAGGATTCATCATTCTGGGATTCTTTCACCAAACTCAACAGCGTGTCTTCATTTACACAATAGTTGTATCAGCCTATGTCATCTCTATGCTGGGAAATATTGGGTTCTTAATATTAATGTTCTCTGACCATCATCTCCACAAACCCATGTACTTCTTCCTCAGCAACTTGTCCTTTGTAGATATTTGGAACACCACAGTCACTGTCTCTACGTTGCTACAAAGCCTTTTAAAAGGGAAAACCTTTATTTCATTTTCTCTATGTATGACACAGCTTTACCTGTTTTTAATTGCTTTAAGTACAGAATTCTGGCTTCTCACAGTCATGGCTTATGATCGTTTTGCAGCAATATGTAAACCTCTACATTACCCACTCCTCATGAACAAAAAGAATTGCATTTTACTTGCAGCTTCTTCCTGGATAACCGGCATTGTTGATATGATTGCTTTAGTAGATGTTATGTCCCATTACTCTTTCTGTGGCTCCAATGAGATTAACCATTTCTTCTGTGACCCCAATGCACTGCTAAAACTCTCCTGCAGTGATATACAGAACTTTGAAATACTAGTACTTTCTGAAGGGGTTTTTATGGCCGTTTTCCCCTTTCTATTAACCCTGTTATCCTACATATTTATCATTGTAGCCATCCTGAAAATCCGTTCTTCTGAAGGGAGAAACAAAGCCTTCTCTACCTGCTCCTCCCACTTAACCATTGTTCTTATTTTCTATGGCACTGTAACAGTCGTCTACATGAGCCCAAGCTCAATGTTTACACCAGAGCAAGATAAAATGTTTGCCCTTCTGTACACGGTACTGATTCCCATGCTAAACCCCTTAATTTATAGCATGAGAAATAAAGAAGTAAAAAATGCCCTGAAAAATCTCATCTTTAGAAAATAACATTAAAGGAAAGAAGACATTATCATTGTCATCTTAAATTCAACAGCATTTAAGTATTTTTTCTTTTCATGTCTATTCCTGTTACTCAGTAAAAACAGTTATAAAGTTTATGAAATTCTTTGTATCATTTCTTGTTTTGCTTTTAATAATTGATCACTGAATTGGTTCTGCTCTTCTTTGGATGGGAGATCCTTAAATGCACATTGGTCTAGCTTTCTCTCCGAGATAAGACAAAAAAAGTGGGATTTGAACCACGGATGCCAAAGACTGGAAAGATGTTTATTTATGATAATCTTTTTATCTTAAATACACGTCTTTCCAGTCTTTGGCATTCGTGGTCCAACTCCCACTTTTTTGTCTTAGCTCTGTGGTTTCCCGTGTGACGTTTGAGTGCTGCGCCCTTGGCGGATTCTCTTTAACTCGCTTTCTCTCCAACACACATGAGCTTGCATGTGGAGTACCTCAGAGCCCGGTGTTAAGATTGTCATTTTTCATTTCTAAAAATGATATTCAACAGTTGTTCTCTATTCAAACCTATACCATGCATACAATTGATGACATCTCACGTAAGCTTGTATAGATAGCTGACTGGATTGTATTGGGTTTCAAACTAAATCCATCTCAAAACTTCTGGTTTTTTATCCATCTCTCCAACAATTCAGGGTGTGCAGATTTCATTCAAGAGTACAATCAGGATTCTCAGTGTAGCTTTTGATAACCACCAGACCCTTGTAGAACATTTTCCCTCTATAACTGAGATTTCCATTTTCATGATAAGACAAATTCACCTAGGTCATTCCTCCTTTTTTGATATTGCTTCCCTCTGTTTATTTGTCCATTCCCTAATTATTTTCTGCTTTGATTGCTTCAAGGTGTCTGATAATATCAAGTTTGTAGTTTACCACCAACGCAAAACACTGCAGTAAAACTAATTCATGGTGCCAAGAAGTATGACTGAGTCATCTCTCTTCTGGTCAGTTAACATTGGCTTCAGATCTTCCCTTGGATAATTCAAAATGTTTTTATTCTCATTTTCCAGGATTCTTCATTCAGGAATTTTAAAGTTCAAGGCATCCTTAAGACCTATTTCTTGACTGAAACATTTTCCCATATAGTCAAATGATATATTGGATGGTCCTTCCATTTTTTCATTCCCTGGCAGTGAAGATCTCACATGGAGGGGTCGTCTACGAAGGTGTGCTAGTGTTTTAGCTCACGCTAAGAATTAGCACGTGCTAAATGCTAAGACACCCATTATATTCCTATGAGTGTCTTAGTGTTTAGTGCATACTCATTTTTAACGTGAGCTATAAACACTAGCGCACCTTCCTAAAAGAACCCCATAGTCTGCGCCTACTTTTCAGAACCACCTCTCCTCATATTAGATTTAATTGTAATCTGCACTTATTGCGTTTCTTTATTTATTTCAGAAAATATTTTCCAGTAATTGAGTTGCTATTTTAAACGAGGTTTCCTTGTCTCTTCCTCCCTATCTTTACTTCTCACTTAATTTAGGGCCCCTAACCCCACTAGAGACATTTTAGTGCTTTCAGCATGCACTTAGCATTAGTGCATAGATGCCCATAATATTCCTATGCACAGTTAGCGTGCACTAAAAACTCTAGTGCACCTTAGTAAACAGCAGGGGCGTAGCCAGACCTCGACAGGAGGGGGGGGGACAGAGCCCAAGGGGGGGAGCACATTTTGGCCCGCCTCCCCGCTGCTGCCCTCCCGCAGCTACTTCTGCCTCCTCCCACCGCCGCCGGAAGGTACCTTGGCTGGCAGGGGTCCCCAACCCCCACCAGCTACAGCATTTGTCCCATGCTGGTCTCACATTGCCTGGCACCCTGCCCTGTTTTCAGCGCCGTGCACGCTCGTTTTAATGAAACTAAGAATGTAGGAGCATGCTCGGTTTCATTAAAACGAGCGTGCAGAGGGCGCCAGGCAATGTAAGACCAGTGCGGAACAAACGCCTTAACTGGCAGGGGTTGGGGACCCCTGCCAGCCAAACCGGGGGCCCCGGAGCCAATTTGGGGGGCCCAGGACCCCGTGCCCCCCCCCCATAGCTACGCCACTGGTAAACAGTGACTTATATTTATATTGTAAACCACCTAGCTATTTTTATTCATGGTATATTAAATAAATGTGAAATGTGTAATGTAAGATATATTTCCCACCTCCACTTATACCCTATATTGTCTATAAGATGTTTTAATGTGTATTGTGTTTACATTGTAAGGAGCATATTATGCTATAATGTGTACTATTATTTAAATATTTTTGCTGCTGTGATTGTCTATTGCCTCTGCCCAGCTTATTCTTGCTATACACTCCTTTGGGTGAATTTCTTCAAAAAGGCAGTAAAATACATCGACAAATAAATAAATAATTATTTCCTGATTATTCTATAATGACTCAAGCACACCTAAGTGCTATTATAGAATTGGTGCTATCCCCCTAATTCTGTAAGAGTCGCCAAACATTGTGCATGCAATTTAATTGAATAACGAGGCCATTAGTGTTAATAAGTGGCTTTTTTTTTTTACAAGCAATCATTGGCACTAATTAGATTTAATTAGAACTTATGTGCATAAATTTAGGCGCAGGATCTACATCTAAATTTTATACTGGGAGTGTCATGGGCAGAATGGGGAGTTACTAGTATTTATACATGTTGTTACAGAACACGGGGGATATGCACTGAATTT